>NC_133618.1:583697181-583998654 GCF_048593235.1 Sminthopsis crassicaudata | reverse complement strand
CAGAGGAATGAATTCTTAAGAGAGTGAGACATTGTTATTACAAGTATTGTTGTTGTGCAAATCAGAATGGAACAGGCACATGGCAAAGGTCACATAGAGAGAGATGACTATATAGGAATGGAGGGAGAAGGATCAGGGAAAACTTCATTGAAGAATCTAAAAAGAAGATAACAGGTTTACCTGACAGAAATACAGCTAGAGGACAATTCATTCTTGGAAATGGAAACAGCTTCTGAAAGCACAGAAATGAAGAAAAGGGCTGAACTAAATCAAGTAATAGCTTATTTCACTGGGCCAGAGAGTGTACAGAAGGAAGCAATATGAAATTGTGTTGGCAAGATAGGGTCTTGAATGCCAAAATAATTAATTTATATGTCATTCATAAGATCATATGATTGAAAACTTGAAGGGATGTTAGAGACCATTTTGTTCAACCCCCATTGTTTTACAGATGAGGCTCAATCAAGTTTAATTGGCCAAAATTACATAAGTAAATATTGTAGTCAGAATTTGAACTCCTGTTCTCTGACTTAAAATCCAATGGTTTTTCCACTAATTTCTGCCTAATTTTGTATATAAGTGAGGAGCTATTGAAGGTCTTAGAGCAGGGAAAATGGAATGATCAGACCATTCCTTTAGGCAAATTATTTTGCTGTATTTTAAGGGCGAATGAAAAGGCAGAGATACCACTAGTAGAGGGGCAATTACAATACTTGAATTACATAGGTGACTGTGTGAGTGGGAAAAGGGGATAGATGCAGGACACTCCCTGCTGTATCAAATAAAGTGAACAAGAGTTATCTACTCCGTATATAGGGAAGGAAAAGTATTGGAAAGATGAAAGTTCTCTTCCAAAGTTTCTAAGCCTGGTTAATTAGGAACTTGATGATATCATCAACAGAGAAAGGGGAATTAGAAGAAAGAGTGAGTTGGGGGTAAGGGGAAGGAGGGAAGGAAGATTGAAAGAGACCATAAGTTCCATTTTGATTTTATTGAGTTTGAGATGTGGGAAGGAATATCCAAGGTCACATATCTGGTTAGGAGCAAAGCCAGATTGGAGCCAGAAGTCTCTGACCTTAAGCTTTGTCTTTTATTTCATAGTGTCTAATTTATGGAGAAATGTGATCTGTTCTTTTAAAAATTAAAAAAAAATCTTGGCATTTAATTTTTTTCCTTATCCAAATTTGGTGTAAGATGGATTGAATTAGAGTAGTGAGTTTTAATTCAATCAGCTAAGAAAATCCAATTCTTTTGACCTTGATTTATTATTCAAGCTACCATGTAGCCACTTGTATTTTTAAAGAGCTTTGCTCATCTTTTTTAGGGCTTGCTGCTTAGATTCTGTTTATAGAAAGTTTCTTTCAAAAATTTTAGACCTAGAAGGATGCTTTTTATGTTCAATATTTTTTTACTCTCCCCATGAAAACATATCAAAATAGACAAAATTTTAGTCAAATTATACATCTCTACAAAGGAGCACAGGAGTCAGTGCAAGAAAACTAGGCCACTGTGGAATCTGACCTTGAACAAGTAGGTCATTTATACCAACTATATCTGATGCATGACTCATCTACAATATCCCTGAGAAGTGGTCATCTAGCCTCTGCCTAAAGACCTCCAGTGACAGCATTCTCACTATCCTGCTGAATCAATCTATCCCACTTTTGAATAATTCTAATTTGCCGTATTTTTTTATATTAAACCAAAACTTCCTCTCTATAACTTCTATTTATTGGTCTTTAGTTCTATCTTTGAGTCCAAGCAGAAGATGTTTAATCCTCCTTCTTACATGAGATTTAAGGACTGCTATTATGTACCCCTTTATTCTCTAGGCTAAATATCCTTGATTTAGTTCCTTGAATTAATTAACCACTCTCACATTCTATACTAAGTGACTACTGTATAAAAACACAGTTGAAAGGGCTAAGGAAGAGAAGCTTGAACAAGGCTTGAAGTTTAAAATGTAATAGGTAGAGATGACTTATGGAGAGAAGGGGAAGAGGAAAAAAGGCATATATATCTGTATAGAATTGTATATTTCTATATAGTACATACAGATAGATAGTTATAGATAGATATAGAATGACTACTATGTTCCAGATATTATGCTGTTTTTTATAAGTTTCATGACATTTGATCCTCATAAGAACTCTTTGAGATATATTCATTTTTCAGTTGAAGAAACTGGAGCCAGTGAATAACTATCCAATTTCAGATTTGAATCCACATCTTTCTGAATCTTCATGTCCAGAACTCTATCTAGTACACCATCTAGCTGTTTCACCATTTGAGGACAAGCAAAATTCTATGTGAAGTCTAAGAATTCAATAATTAGAATAGTTAGGAAAAGCTTCATGAAGGAAAAAAAAAATGAGTTAACCTTTAAATGATGAGTAAAAGTATAACACATATGGGAAGAAGACAAGAGAGGGCATTTCAAAGATCCTATTCAGTTGGAATCTACTTGGACACTTATCAGAGCATCTGAGACATCTGACCATATCAAAGCTGCTTTAGATAGAATTGCTATACCACTATTCATTTTTATCTCCCCATGCTCATATCAGTTAGTTGTATATACTTTAAGAAACATTCCAAGAGATGACAGCTGCCATTGACTTGTTTTTCAAGCATGGTGCAATTGACCTTCTTCTGGATCTGCTTACATTTCCTGATATATTATCTTTATTCATGAAGTCTTCCTTGTACACTTAAAAGTTTTTATCTTAATGAGAATTCTGTTTTCCTAGTAGAAGTTGTTGAATATATCTTTCCTACCTTAGTTTGGCTCCTTCATCGTAATCATCAGTTAAGTCCTAGGAGACACCTTCTGGACTGCTAATTACTTCATGTGTTACAGGTGGCTTGATGTGGGGAGACATGGAGGTGGGAAATTTCCAGTTGGTTTTCAAGAATAGTGAGTTGCTAGTAGGCCAATTTAAATGGTGGATGGAGTATATAAGAGGAACAGTATGTCATCAGTCTGAAAGAAAGGATGGTACTATATTTATGTCTAACTTTAATTCATAACACACAATTGAAACTCAAGATAATTAAAGATTTTTAAGAGTACGCTTATCTGCCCTTGATGGATTTGTCATCAGGCCCTTTTGGTACCAAAATAATTGGCAGATGTGATTGCTGAATCACTATCAGGGTTCTCTGCAAGATCAGAAAAGTGCAAATGTCCTGAATTTTGGTTTTTGGTGTTTTTGTTTGTTTTTAAATAAAAGAAGATAAACAATAGACTAGTGAAATTGATTTTAATTCCTGACAAAATTTTGGACTTTCTGATTAAAGGAAGTTTTGTGAATATATAGAATTGTGTTTCCCAGTAGCCAAAATAGCCTCAATAAACCAGGTTATGTCATTTGAAAGGAGGCACATAAGCTGAATATTAAAGATAATACCATACAAAACAAAAGTTCTAAAAGATGATGTCTTTCACACTATGGATAGGAGATTAATTCTTATCAAAAAAGGGATAAAGACAATTGCAAAAAAAATAGATAATTTTGATGACCTAAAATTGAAAATATTAAATGCATTCAGGACAAGAAGTGTTTGCACCAAATATCTCTAAGGACATGGTATTTGATGTATACAAGCAACTATTAGAAGCATATATGACCAAAAGTTATTTGTCACTAGATAAGATGGTTAAATGATGTGTACAAATAGTTATCAAATGAAGAATTGAAAACTATTAATAATCATATGAAATAATATGCAAATGAAAGAATCACGAGGTTTCGTTTCACAAACATCAAATTATTAAATATGATCAAAAACTGGGATGAGTCAATGTTGAAGGGGTTGAGGAAGGACAGGCACAGTAATGTACTAAAAATAAAGCTGAGGATTGGTACAACCATTCTGGAAAGCAATTTTGAATTATGCAAATAAAGTAGCTAAAAAATAAATATTCATATATATTTTATCCAGAGATTATATTGTTAGGTATATACCCCCAAAGAAATTGTCGACCTAAAGAACAGCTAACTAAACAGCTTCATATTCACTCTAAAATTATAACAGCATTTTATTTATTTATGGTATAGTAGCAAAGCATTGGAAACAAAGTAGATGTCCATTGTTCAGGAATGGGTAAATAGGTTATGACTCATGTATGTAATATAATATTGCTGTGCTATAAGAAAGGGTGAATAAAGAGAATGTTGAGGAGCCTGTAAAGACTGATAGCCTTAAAAGCTAAGATGATCTTATTTCTCATTAAGAAAACACAATCACCTAGATTAGTGAAGAGATAGTCCCAGTGTACCAGGCCTAGTTGAATTTCATTTGGAGAATTATATTTAGTTCTGGATACTACATTTTAGGAAGGACATTGACAAGTGAGAGAAATCATCCAGAGAAAATTGATCAAGTTGATGAGAGGTATGAAGACTGTACCATGAGAGTATTATCATTTGAAAGGATGAAGGATGAAAGTTGTTTAGAGAAAATAAAAATTGTAAACAGCAGAGGAAAAGATAGCTGCCTTCAAGTGATTGAAAGGATATTATGTGGAAGAGAAATTAATTAGATTCTGCTTTATCCTGGAAGTATAATTACAATAAGTGTAAATTAAGGCTTCACGGGAGGAAAAAAATGGCTAACAATTGAATCCATCTCAAAATGGAATGGCTTACCTTGGAACTTTTGAGTGTCCTCTCCTGCACACTTTTCCACCACTACTTCATTAGATAGAGGTCTTCGAGTAAAAGCTAAATAACTAATTTTGGCAGAAGCTGTATGGAAGATTTTCATTTGGCTTAAGCTTGGAGTAGAAAGTCTCTTAGGCCCCTTATCTTAGATCCCTTCCTACTCTTAAATTCTATGATTCTGCCAGGCTGAGGAATTTGAACTTTTATTTTGGTATTCATCATGATGCCACTGGAGGGTTTTGAGCAAAAGACTGATATAACTTGGCTTTGCTTAAGTTTGCTTACTCTAAGTTGTAGGAATATAAAGTCCAACTTCCTCCAAAACATGTACCCTAAATGTATTATCAACTGCAACTCCTATTTGTCTTTGCAATATGGAAACAGTATCATATAATTAACATGCATAGATAATAATAACAAATATTTCTCTGTCAAGAGTTAAATTCTTATCCTTTAGATCTGTTATTAAAACAAGTAACCAGATATACCGCAAGAAGTCTCAAGAGATGCTTTGGTTTGGTTCCCATATCAATACCTTCAAGTAGGAAATATAATTATGTAATTAATTCCTCAAAAGATGAGGAAATCAAGATCTAAGGAATGTAAGTTTTTTAACCAAGGATTAGCTGGAGATTCTCACATTCTTGCTACCTTTGGGTAATAGTTATTGAGCAGGAACTTTTCTAAAAGAGAAAGAACGATATGAAACAAAGCAAAGATCTAGATAACTTATTGAGTGGCTCATCAAGCTTGATTAATTGAGAGTTGGATGGAATGGAAAAGTTAGGCTCCATGGTGTCAGTCATTTAAAAACCTATCTTTTGAGGGAGACTTCTTTCCAGAAGACATCAAAACTCAAACCAAATGTACCTTATCTATATTAGGAGAAATTGAAAAAACAAACAAACAAACAAACAAAAAATTGTGGCTATTGGAAATAGGACTTGAGTTACTGATCAGAGACACTTAGGAATGTTGCCAGTCTATAGGGAGCAAGGTTGATGGTATTATTGCCTAAAGTAATTTATTTTTTGGATCTCTCTCTTTTTTTCTTCTGAATTTCTCTTCAGCAAACTGAACTTATTCAATTCTACCTGAAATTTCTCTTAACTTTTACCATTGGGATACAACCAATACTTATCCCACCTCTTCCCTACTAAACAATTTGGCTTTATTCACCATTCTCCCCAGTTTCGGGGCTGCCTCCCACCCACTAGAGCCACCACTGTTGCCTGGCAACCTTATTCGTGATAGACATGTGCAGTGAAACCTGAAGATTTCAACGGCTCCCTTTTTCCATTGGAAAAGAGAGATCATCACCACCCTTTCACAGAGGATGACAGCTTAAACAGCACAATGTATCATCATGCCTCGAATTATTAAAAAAAAAAAAAAAAGTCACAAGTGAAAGCTCTGTTAAATGACATCATTGTTTCTCTTCCCTTCATGCAAGGTGGAGGAGATGTTTACAACTGACCTAAAACAAATCCTGTACATAACTCAACAGGATGATTAAGAAAAATGCCAGCTTTACCCACACCTTCCCAGGCTGCCTTACTCAGAGTGAATAGAAGCCCTTTGTGAAGAGGGAAAGCAGTACTCTACAAGAGAGAAGATTTCAGCAGAGGGCACTAGTTCTATGAATCGCTTCTAGACCAGCAGCCTGTGACTTAGCTTGTCAGACACATTACTAACTGAGACCAAGGTTCTAGGTCACATCTCAGAGTGGGACAATGAGTATTTAGTTCATTCTATAAGTGCAGACTGAATCCTAAATCCCAGTCAGCTGCCTTGCAACTGTATATACTAAATGACCAGAGGTTCTGGGTCATACAGTGTGATTGCATCTGTACAGAACCATCCTCTCCACTTAGGGATAAAGAACAATATAAAGCTTGTACCCTATGAAGATGGGTTAGAAGCATACTTTTTATATACCAAAAGCAACAAGTTACTATGGAGAGTAGGAGGAAGGAAAAGCTATGTAATTAGTGGCTGAATATATAATGAGTGATACATGCTTGTTGAGCTGAATTATAAGCCTTATCAGGTGGGGGCTTAACTTGGGGTTTATAGATTTGTTTTTTTAAAATATATATATGAATATATATTATTGATAACTATTTCAATCTAATGAATTTCCTTTGTAATTCTATATATTTGAAGTATTTAAAAATATTATTCTGAAAATTAGTCCATGGATTTCATTAGCTGCCAAAAGGGCCCATAGGACACATTCACACACACACACACACACACACACACACACACACACACACACACTTCATCAAGTCCTAGCCAAAGACCTATATCCTTTAGAAAACATTTCCTGATTCCTTTTACCTTACTGCCCTTCCACTATTGGTTATTTCCAGTTTACTTCATATGTATATTTTTACATAGTTTTTTGCATGCTGTCTCCCCAATTAGGCTCCCCATTTGTATTTGTTTCGATTGTGTGTCCTCAGCACTTTAGCTCAGTGCCAAGCACATAGTAGGTGGTATCCCATCAAACTACTAACGTGGGCCAGCCCTGCTTAGCTTTGACATGAGGCAAAACTGGATGTGTTCTGAGTCCTATGTCCTTGTGTCTAATGGGAATTTTTTAACCATATGATCAAGATTCATCTTCCTATCTCTCTTGATTCACTACTCAGCATTCAGTCCCCTACTTTGTGCTTTTGCACAGACTGTCCCCAATGTCTGTGATGTATTCCTTTCTCATCCCTTTCTTTTAGCATCTCTAGCTTTTTTAAGGATTATGCGCTATTTTCTCACTAAGAAAATCTTGTCTGATTCACCCTTATTAGCACCTTGTTCCTTATAAAATTAATGTGTGTATATATATGTATATATATATATAAGAATATATATGTATATATGTGAACATATTTATAAATACACACTTATCTCTTTATATATTGTATTTCCTCAGAAGATTGTAAACCTCTCCATGGCTGGGACCATTTTTCAGTTTGTTTTTATATTTCTTCAATAACTAGAAAAGGACTTTCATGTAAAAAGACATTTAATTAGAAAATATTGGATGTTCCCCAAGTCTAACTAACATCCTTTCTACTATACCACACTGCCTATTATTTTTGTGGTTTTGTGGGGGCATATAGAGAAGATCAAGGCACAATTCCTGTCCTTATGGGAAGCTTACAGCTCAATATCATTATTGTTGATGATTTTAGTTTCTGAGAAGAGCTATATATCAAAGTGATTAGGCCCCTACTGACCCATTTCAAATTTGTATAATGACATATCAACTCCTCACATTTCCTTCATGATCTTGTTCCCTTACTTCTTACCCCAAAATCCTCATCTCTTGACTATCATAATTAAAAATCTGTCCTTCAGACTCATGACTTTTTCCCACCTTTATGTTGGGAAAATGAGGTATGTTCTTTGTAATTTTTGTAGAAAATAGGCCCAACTTCAAAGGTATATCTTAGAAAATGAGGAAGGTTTAGACATGAAAACAAATGAAGGAAAAGAAAAGTTACCATGAAATTTTAATTTTTTTTCTTTTTCTTCTCCCTCTCCTTCTTTCCCTCTCTCTCTGTCTCTCTGTCTCTGTGTCTCTGTCTGTCTGTCTCTCTTCCTCTTTCTCTCTCTCTATGTCAATTTTCCTCTAGTACCAGCATGTGCTTTACCCCTAATACTGAGCACAATTCCTTGTACAGAGTAGGTGCTTAATAAATGCTTATTAAATTAAATAAAAGTCTACTATACAGCTCAATGCAGTAGGAATCATGATCAAAGGGAAGCAAACCCTTTTGCTAAATCTATTCTTTAAAATAAACCCAATTGTACTGAGGACCCCAGGGATCCCTGTCTTCTGGTCTTAGGATTTTCATGTTATACATGGACAATTAAAACAGTATAATATTTCCTTTTCTATTACATAACAAAAAGTCAGGAGCTATATCAAGCAAATGGCCCAAGTACTGTCCCAGAGTAAGCCCATTACATAACTATGTCTTTCAGAAAAATAGTCTAATAATTGTCATTAGGCATGTTGCATACATTTGCAGCTTGCTTTGGCCCAGGGATGGGAAGCAAATTGGCATTGAGCCCTGAGAGGAAATTTAGAAGAGTTCGTTTAAGCTTTCTTCACTACCACCCACTTATGCATTTGGTTTGGAAAATTGGAATATACACTATTTAAATATAACACTTATCTGTTACTTGTGTGGCCATGTCCATCATTACCTGACCAGTGCAATAAGTTCTTCAGTTCCCTTATATCTCAATTGAAGATTTTGGACCAGATGATCTCTAATATCCTTTTCAACTTGGCCTTTCTAGTTTTCTAGATAATAAATGGCCACCTAACTTTGGAAGGCCTTTGAAATTTTATTTCTTCCCTTCTCTAACTTTACCTCCTTCATATGTTTAACTGTTCAGTTATTTTAGGTGCATTCAGCTCACCATAATTTAAAAGACACTTTTTGGAGGGGGATGTTCTCATGATTTTTTTTAAGATACAATTTTCTGTGCTATGAAGATATTTATTTGAAACAATAATAACACTAAACACTTTAGGTGGATTCCAGAGTCTAGATATGTTTTCCTCTGTCCCTGATATAGCTTTAAAAAGATTCACATTTATGAATATACAAGAAAATTAGACTTGTATGTAGTGTATGCACCTTAATAAACACTGGTACAAGCTTTCAAGGGAATATGCTCAGAACTTTTACTTCTGTCTTAGAACATATTCCGATAAATTTGAGGGTTAGTTTGTTTGAAGATGCAAAGAATTACAGGTATTTAAGGGAATGCAATGGCAAAAAATAAAAGTGATTAGTGATACAAAATAAATGTGTATCAAAGTCAACTGGTGGCACAGTTAAAAGATTACTGGGTCTAGATTCAAGAAGACCCGAGTTCAAGGATGGCTTCAGACACTTACTAACTGTGTCACTCTGGACACATCTGTTTGCCTTAGTTTCCTCAAGTACAAAATGGGATAATAACAGCACTAATTTGGCATATTTGTTGTGAGATTTAGATGAGACAATATTTATTTAGAAATTAATATTCATTAGCATGTAGTAGATACTATATGAATACTTATTCCCTGTCTGACTTTGTAGTAGGACAAGAAAAGTTGGGATTTTAGCAACTTTTGTCATTGTGCACATATATTAAAGTAAAAATAGATAATCTCCATCTTTTTCTTCTTCTCCCCACTTCTCATCTCCACCTCTTGGAAAGTTTTCATACTTTAAGGCACAGCTCCAATTCTCCCTCCTCCAGCAAGCCAGGCCTGATTCTTTCACTTAGAAATGATCTTTCTTTTTTCAGCTCACGTGACACTTTGTACCTCTCATATTCTATTAGCACTTTCTCATTGATGTGCCATATATATATATATATATATGTATATATATATATATATATATATATATATATATATATATATATATAATGCGAGATAGTAAGAGGGCAATAGTTTAGCTTAGGTAATCATTTAGTGCCTGAACAATGACGGGATGTATTATAAGCTTATGAATAAATGAATTTATGAATCAGTGAATCCTTGGACTTCACAACATAGAAACAATTGTGATTGCTATGGGACACATAACTCCATAGATTTTACGTTTTCAGCAAGATGTGTTACTGAGGCTTTTCACCTTAGTAAATGGCATGCTGAATTATATGCAAATATACAGAAGGCATACCTGCACATTGGAACATGAACACTGATATTTAGATTTTGTTCAGCAGGCATTCAGGGATTACCTTCTATGTGCCCAGGATTGTGCTGAGGCTAAGAGGGTTACAAGAGTGAAATCCTATTTGGTTCCTGCCTTCAAGGAACACATTAACCAGGTTGAAATATATGAGCGATTCTACAGCCAACATGATTGTAATGTGGCATTATTGTATTTAGTTAGAGGATTCCATTAGAGTAGTTTTCCATCATATTTTTCAAAGTTGGACTCCAAGGCATATAATGTCTTTGCAATTATGTGGATTTATATAAAAAGTCTAGCTAATCATTTGAAATAATTTAATATACAGAAAGTTCAAATGCTACTTATAATAATCGGTCTGTTATATGGAATTTCTAAGAGCTTGGGTGGTAGAGACTGGACGGGAGGAACAGTTTGGAAAGTGGAAAATAGGACATGAGGAAGCCATCTTAGCATTGAATGAACCAATAGCCCTGCTCCATCTCTGCTGCATGCTTATGATTTGTGTGTGTGTGTGTGTGTGTGTGTGTGTGTGTGTGTGTGTGTTTTCCTTCCTGCAGTCTCTATATGCTGGTCTTGCAGGCTTTGAAGGTCGCTTCTCTTTTTTGCTTATTAGTTTCCCTGAGGCTCTTGTAGGATCAGACTGCTGAGTCACAAATCGATTGCAAGGCCAGACCATGAGGTCTAGGTGCCGAATCCTTATTAGGTTTGGAATGGACTTAGATGCATCAAACAGTAATGGGAATGTTTTCAGACAATGTTGGTATAAAGCCTTCTAATCTGGGAAGTTTGCAGCTTATAGGGGGGAAATGAAAGAGGTGTGTTGGGTAGGACTATTTGCATTTCTGTCCTGGTTCCATTAATTTTATTTTCAATACATCCATATTTCCTTTCCAAAGCCAACATTTTTGAAAGCCTTCCCTTCTAACTGGCACCAAAGGAATCTCTTAAAAATAAATGAAAGAAAAAAAAAATCCAGATGATTCAAGGCTAATGGGGATTTGATTCATCAGATTTAATCTTATTTCCATGCTTAGATTCATAGCTTTAATCTGTAAACAAGCACATCATTAGGGAGATAGGTAATTACACAAATTAGATTGGAGAAACTTTGCCAGGGGAGATGGATTTTGTTTATCCTCTTGTGTTTGGCAGGGGAGGGGTTTCTGTCTCCGGCAGAGCCACATCTTGCAGGAAAGAAAATGGGCCCAGAGCAGCAAGATTAGAAAGAGAATCATCCTACATGAACACTGTTGAGCTCAAGGAGACCTTGGAGATAAACTAGTGGAGATACTTGAGGTCAAGACAGGGGAAATGTCTTGTCTGCAGACTCATAGGTAAGAAGGAACAGCTACCAGGATTCAGACCGAGGTCTTCTGGTTGCAAATATAGTGCTTCTTTCTGTTCAAAATACTTTTACTAAGCTAACATTGAAACAAAGCAGTTAGTGGACTTGCCTTTTTTTTTCCCCTGAGGCAGTTAGGGTTAAGTGATTTGCCCAGGGTCACACACCCTAGGAAGTGTTAAGTAACTGAGGTCACATTTGAACTCAAATCCTACTGACTTCAGGGCTTGTGCTCTATCTACTGTATCATCTAGCTTTCCTGGACTTGCCAGTGCTGTCATTACTAAAGTATAAACCAGGGTCATGAAACAAGAGGAGGAAGTGAGCTCTTTAGGTGAGACTACCAAAATTTCAGTGTTCTTGCTTTGTTTTGTTTTTAAATTCACTTTGCATATGTGGAAGAGCATCCATTATTTATCCATCAATACATATGCATCCAGCAAGTAGTTCCCTTATGTTAGATGAGACAGAAGAAAGTACCTTAAGGAGAACATATAGATTTGCCCCAGCCAGGAAGGATGGAGTCACTGTTGGCAGATCTTATTCCTTGCTGAATTCTGCATTTGGGGGACTAGCAAAACCTACGGTATCTCTAGGGATCCTTCTTCTTGACAAATACACACAGACAAAATTAACTCTTTGTATCCTGAATATCAGATTGCTACCATAGTACCATGATAGGGTTAGAGAAGCAGAATATAGTGATTTAAACTCCTTTAGGTCCTATCCTGTGTAGAATTTATCATTCTAAAGATAGCTAAAGCCAGTGGTATTTCATTAGAAATTTTCTCATTGATGGATACACACAGGCAAAACTAATTCTTTGGATTCTGAATAACACATTGACATCATGGGATTGTGATATGGTCAGAGAAGCAGAATACAGTGATCTTAACTCCTTTAAGTTCTATCCCTTGCTGAATTTCTCATTCTAAAGACAGACAGTTAAAGCCAATCATATTTCCTTAGAAATTCTTCTCATTGACAAATACGTTCAGGGAAAACTAATTCTTTGGATTCTGAAGACCAGATGGATATCATGGGATCGTGATATGGCTAAAGAAGCAGAAACTATTGTGATTCTTTACCCTGGTGGTAATGTGCCATCTTAGGAATATGCTTTAAACATGTTCCAAAACCTGGGAAAATATGATTTCAAATCATGGACTCTCAGAATTGGAAAGAACCTCAGCAGTTGAGTTGTCCTATCTGTACTTAAGTGGGAAACTTTTTTTATCACATTGCTATTCAGAATGTGCTTGGAGGTTTCCATTGGTGGGAAAGCCCCTACTTCAAGAGGCAAATCATTCAACTTTTGGACTGCTCTGATTATTAGAAAGTCTTTCTTAACATTGAGCCAAAATCTGCCACTGTGTAGCTTGCTTTCTTACACATGGAAAGGAAATGGGGAAGGGTGGGGGTGATGAAAGAAGTGAAACAAATCTCGTTCTTTTTAAATACTTGAAAATATCATCTTGTTCTAACAACTCATAAGTTAAGAGAGTGAGGTTGGGGATATTTTTTTTTTTAATCAGGGAAAAAATTAGACAAGGAACTACAGGACTTTACAAAATTGAGATGACTATAGATGGCCCAAAAAGCTAAGAAATCATTGATGTTCTAGCTGAGGAAATAGCCAATGATTCCTTCTATAATAGACTATTTAGAATGGATTTTGGTTGAATGAGTAAGCCATGGTTACAAGTCCATATTGCATAGTACAGAGAATTGCATAATAATGTGAAATTATGTTATCCCCAAATAATAATGGATGAAAATTACTAGATTTCCTAGCCCAACACCTAAAGTGGAATTAAGAAGGGTTTGGGACATGGTAGTGATGAGGTGTATACTAAAGTAGCCTGTTACTTTAGTAGATTTTATCCAGTTTACTTTGAGAGAGAACTCAGTGTAATAGGAAGAAGAGAGAAGCTGCAGCTTTGGATTAGGAGTAAAGAAGCTTGAGGTCAATTAATTAACTAGCTGTATGACCTTGGGCTACGGGTGCCATCTTTTGAGACACAATTTCAATTTCCATAAAATTGAGGGAGTTTGATTAAAGAATCTTCACTGTTTCTATAATTCTCAAAATCATTGATCCTGTGATTTTCTGAAGCTAAAATTATCTGTCTGAGGTTTTGGGATATAATAATAATAATAATAATAATAATAATAATAATAATAATGATAGTTGACAATTATATAGTGCTTTAAGATTTTCAGTTTGACACTGAAGTATATTTTGTATGCTACCTATGCAGTTAATTATGCCCCCAAATTTGCCTGGCAAAAATCTACCATTTTGAAGATTTGAATTTAGTATAAACCTTCTGCATTTTGCTTTTTAGCTGCATGCTGTGTATGACCTTAATTTGGCTTGGAAAAATAAAGATTTATTGTTCATTTTTTATTCTTATTCTCTGTTCAATTTCCAGGATTTCAAGGAGATCACTTGCATAAGAATGTTAGTCTTCCCCTTGCTTTAGGATTTAAAATACCTATATGAAAGCTCTCCAAGAAAAATAATTTTCAAAAAAAGATTTCTGGATAATAGGGATTGGTCTGTACTTTAGCAACTATTTCCCTTCCCAACTAGTTTACATTTCTTTTTTTTGTCTATTTTGTTTACATTCCCCCAAGACTATGGAGTCATTGCTACTAAAAAAAGGTGTCAAGGTTTTCTTTCATCTTTAAAAACAAAACAAAACAAAACAACAACTTAAAAATAAACTGGAGGTTATTAATCTGAAAATAGGATCAGAGAGAAGGGAGAGACCAGGATACCCTTCTTTGTTGCTATAACAACCATAAGCAATATCTGTATTTCTTCTCTGTTTGCTCTTATTCTCTTATCCAGTGTATCAGATTGTTTTTGATTTTAAAAATCACCTTTGTTCATCTCTTTCTGCTGCAAGCACAGGTGATTTTAATAAGACTTAAAAGATGACAACAACAACACAATAGGAAAAAAAATACATGATATGGGCAGGACTGGGAAATAAAATCATTATAGATTTTTTCTGGAAACTTATTGATAAGAGTTACTGATCAGATTTCTTTGTGTCTAATCTCAGTAATAAATTACGTATTCTTATAACAGAGCTTTTAGGTGGCTTCCTAATGGATCTTTTATTTCTCATGCCTTCTGTAATGAGCTCCAACCTTGTTTGGAAAACTTGGGTTAGATAAGTCAATCTAATTACTTTACTTTCAATATTTATCCTCAGACTTCTGTTCATTTCATAAATCAATGTTCTATTTTCTCACACAGTTGTCTGGATTTCTCTCTCTCCTTTAGTGGATGGAATCCAAGTGTTGATACTTTTTTTCATGAAAGTGATACTTATGCAGGAAATTCTTTTCCTGCTGTGAGTGCTCAGAAAACCAGAGTTCTATAAATCTCACATTTCCAGATGATGTCTCCCTTTACATAAATAGTTACTGCTCACATTGAACCTTTTCAAGCTTTGATCATTGAATTTCAGATCTAAAAGAGGTCACATGGTTCATTTAAGACAATTGCCTTATTTTGAACATGACATAAAATGAGATTTGTGGAGGAAATGTGATTTGCTCAAGTTTACAAAGATAGTGTCAGGTCTATTTCCTAGTGAACAGTACAGTTCTTTTCACACAATATTATGTTCCCTGCAAATATCTTCATTTCATGAAATTGATTCATTCTACCTGGAATAAGGAATACTTATATAATATATATCCTTAGTAACTCAAGAAGGGAAGGGTTTGTGGTGACAAATAAATAAATAAAAAGGTTGTTGTAGAACAATATTTTAGGGAAATATATTACTCTTGATTAATCTTTAAATTTTCATTTTACATTTTACACCAGTCATTTTTCCATTGGACCTCCCCCTTATAACAAAGAAAATCATTTAAGCAAAACCAATAGATAATACTAATATTGTCTGATAGAATATATATGTATAATTTTACATATGTAGTTTCCCACATCTCTGTGGAGAAGAGGGAGAAATATGCTTTAATATGATTTCTTCCAGAACAAAGATGGTTCAATAAAATAAATTAGAATATTTTTGACTTAGGAAGGGGGAAGGTAAGCATTTATTAAGTACCTCCTGTGTGCCAGACATTGTACTAATTACTTTACATATATTAGTGTTATTGCTCACATTATTGTAGTCATCGAATACCTCATTCTACTTTCCTCTGCATCTCTTCAAACATATTTCTCTAAATTCCTTATATTTGGCCTTTTTTGGAGTGCAGTACATTTGAAGTACTTTGTTTACCCATAAAATTTCTCCTCTACCCTGCTATGTACCCACCAATTCCAAATGGGAAAATTATGTAGGCATCTGTGCCTGGGTTCCCTACCATCTCTGGCAACCTTCATCTGTCTTTTTAAGTAGTGACTCAGTGTGTATTGTATAGTAATTGGTAGCAAAGTTAATTAGAGTCTAGATCTGCTAACATTTTTCTCTTCCTTCAAGAATTCCTCTGTGTTTGTTGTGAAAGACTGTATTATATAAGACTGTCTTCTTATAAGAGAGAAGGGAAAGGGAAGTGATTTGTGAGTGACTAAAAGATAATTTCCACTTAGGATTTCCTTCTTCAATCTTCAGGTTTAAGATTTTTATAGTTCAAGGAAAGGATGAGGCTTCAATTTGATGTTTGTATCTTCCCATTGAGTGGTGGCTGTGTTAAACCTGCACCTCCTTCCCAAAAGAGATAGGAAGGAAACATAATCTAGTGGAAGGAGTTGGTGACCAACTTGTGGGTCATCTTTTCCCACCACTCAAATGAATGGCAAGAAAAAAGACCCCTTGAGGGGTAATGGGTAGAGCACTGGACTTGGAATCAGGAGACCTGAATTTGAATCTAGTCTCAGGCACTTAACACTTCTGAGTTGTGTGATCTTGAGCAAGTTACTCATCCCGGATTTCCTGGGAAACAAAGAAAAACAAAAAACTCTATGCCCTGCTCCCCTCTTTCATTTAACCTTTCATCTACCTTGTTAAAGACCACTTATTTAGAGAAGGCTCTCTGATTGCTTTTTCAGGGCATAAAAAACAAATTGCTAAATAAAACATAGGGGTTAGAAGTAGAATAAACTATAATATATATTATATATACATATATATATATATATTCATCTTGATTTTCCTCTAAAATGTATGTGAGTGGAATGAAATATAAGTAAAGTTGCATACAATAACCAAAATTATAGAAGTAGGCATGGGAATCTTATACATTTTTTAAAAAACAGATATTTGTGATCAACATATTGATTGACTGAAAGGAATGACTGTTATAGTTAAACTTGAAAATGCATTTTACTCTAAAGTATTTTAAATTCCTTTGAGATCTCACAAATAATTTCTGAATAATCAGTCTGATGAGTGGAGGGTTGTAGAATACTCTGGAATTGGAATCAGGACAAACATAGATTTGTATCTGATATTACTTAATCACTTAAACTCTCTGAATACAAGTTTCCTCATCTATAAAATGGGACTAATAATCCCTGAGGTTCCTACCTGACACAGTTGGGAGGATCAAATGAGATCATTCAAAGAAAGTACTTTCAAATCCTTAAATCCCTACATAAATGTTAGTTAATATCATTAATTAAGTACCCAGTGAAGGGCTTTGTGGGTAATCACTTTTTAATACCTGGTAGTTTAAGTGAATCAAATGACACAATCACCCAGAAAGAATTTGTCTAGAAACTTGTATAGTGGCAAATACATGCAATGAGCCAATGAGAACATCAAAAAGAGTAAAGATGGGGTTCTTGATTTCAAGGAGCTTTCAATGTCATAGGGGAACCCCTCTCCCACAAAAGAAAGGAACCCCCCCCAAAAACCCCACTAACCTATGAAAGATAAATGCAAAATATTAGGTACTAGGAATAAGTTCAGTATTAGCCTAGAGAAGGGATTGGTGGACTTAGGTTGAGTGATTAAAGAAAGGTTCATGGAGGAGCAAGACTTGAGTTAGACCTTGAAAAATGCATAGGATTCAAGTAGGTGGGTGTACAGACATGAAGGCCCTCAGGTAAAGAGGAAATGAGAGAGCATGTCTAGAGGACATAATTAAATATATGTGGCTGAAATCAATGTTTGGAGGAATTGTGGAAGCTAATATAATCTTCTTATCTATCTGTGAGCTCCCTAAGGATAAGGGATCATATCTTTCTTAAGTTTTGTTTCACAGCAGGACACCTTTGTACACAGAAAGGTATAATAATTGTTAATCTGATTTCCATTCTCTTTATCTTTTTATTCTTTCCCAGGCCATCATCCCGTGGTTCCCCATCTTGATCCTTTGATGAGCCAGTATCAAAGATGTGAATTTTCTACTATCTACTTCTTTTGAAGAAAAAAAAAAAAAAAAAAAAAAAAAGAATGAATATAGACTTTTTCCCTTTTTCCCACCATTCAAATGAATAATAAGGAAAATCTCCCCTTGTTTTCTCACTGGCATTAGCCTGCCTAGTCACAGGCTTAGATTACTCTCACTACTGCCTTCACTCTGGCACAAATGCTGCTGAACACAGCTGGAGAAAATCATGAAACTGCTGATTGTGTCAACTACACATTTATTTTATATAATTTTAGGTGGGCCTTCACTGCAATAAGGCAATACTTTCACACCTTTCTGATTGATTTACCATTCTATTCACCACTGAGGCTTTTACAAATCTTTTTAGCCTTATTCAAACCTCCTGCACTTCTTCTCCTCCAGCCATTTCAAGTGAGAACCTTGTGGTATACTTCACAGGAATTTGTAAGGCCACTTGAAAAGAAATCCCTCTTCTTTCCTCCTCATCTCACGCCCCTCAGATGAAGCTAGGATCAAATATAAAACTTATCTTTCTTTTAAATCCTTTTATAACGAGCCACACTGACCTTTCCAGGCTTTGTATACCTATATAGCACTACTGTACTCTACCATCCTGTGGCACTGGATTTCTTGATGTTCTTCAAATATGATACTCATCTTCTGACTGGGCATTTTCACTGGCTCTCCCTCATGCCTGAAATGTTGGTCTTCCTTGTTTTTATTTCCTTTTTTATTTGAACCTTCAGCTATAAGTGTCTACAAGATTTTCTTTGTCCTTAATATTAGTGCTTTCTGAGTAAATGTCCCAATTTATCTTTTACATCTATCATTTATACCTATTTCTACACTCATATTTACATCTAAATATCATCTTCTTTGTCTATATCATAATCTATATCAATGTACTTTTATATTATATATGCATACATTTCATGAATGTCCATAGTTGTTTGAATGCTATTTTCCCTCATTAGATGTTGAGCTTCTTGAAGATAAAAACTGTTTTTACCTTTTTTTATATCCTTAATCCTTAGAACAGTGCCTGAGGCATACTAAGTGCTTGATAAATGCTGGTTGATTTTAACTTGATTTATGCCTTTAAAAGTCAGAAAGATCAGAAATTCAAAAGGAAGCAGGCACTGCATTACTGAATTGCTGCATTCTCACTTGATTTTCGGAGAAGAGACAGCAGACAGATCAGAAAGAGATAATGTATGTGAAAGTGCTTTGTGATCTGAAAAAAATCTTATCAAAGTGTGAGGGATTATAGTAATAGCATCAGCATTAACCAAATTTGCTGGTAAATGGCAGTTTTAGGGAGACTATTGGAATGGCTTGCATTCTTGGCTCATAATCTATAGTGTATTTGGGAGGAAGTAAATTTAAAGGGAAGGGAGAGCCATAGTATAAAAGGGAAAGGATAGAAGAGAAAAAGAGAGGAAAGATTTAATCTTTCTGTGGCCCAGCTGGCTTCTCTGTAAAATGGAAGGAAAGATATTCATCAACTTGAAAGTGAAAAAGATAAAGAGTTATACATACAAAGATCCAGAAAGAGACCCAACATAACTTTTCTTAACACAGATAAAGATTTAATTTGACAAGCCACCATATTAATATCAATTCCAAGACTAAATTTTACATAAAAAGATATAATGCTGGACCACATAATTGGACAGATCTGGGAATCCAGAATAAGGGACAGATCTGGAGAAAGTTATTGGAGACTTACTACCAGAGCTATGTGATTGAAGACAATCTGGAAGCCTAAAGTCATGTGAAGAGTCAGATATAAAAGCAGATACAATGGGTCTGCTGTTGTTTAGTCATATTCATGACTCTATGGATTATATTGTACATGGGGTTTTCTGAATAAAGATAGTGGAGTAGTTTACCATTTCTTTTTCAATAATAGGCATGAGTACCAAAGTCTAAAACAAGAAAAGGGTCAAAAGTCTCCGCAGTCAGAAAAAGAAATTAAACAAGAATAAGAGCAAAAAGCAAAAAGACAGACACAGAGACAGAGAAATAGAGACACATGAGAGAGACAGACAGACAGATACAGAGACAAGAATAAAGAGAGAGACAGAATAGACAGACAGAATCAGAAAGAGAGAAAGATAGGGAGAGACAGTCAGAGAAATAGAGAGACAGAGAGAGACAGAGGCAGAGAGAAACAGAGACAGAAAGAATGAGAGAATGAGAGACAGAGAGAGCAGAGAACAGTGACAACTCGAGTAGTAGATACAGCATGCCAACATTACAATCCTTTTTTTAATTTTATTTTTTATTAAAGCTTTTTATTTTTCAAAACATACACATGGATATTTCTGCAACATTCACCTTTGCAAAACCATGTGCTCCATTTTTTTCCTCTTCTTCCCCTATTGTTAGGATTACTAGGTGAGAACTCAGGTTGTCTGGACAATTACAAGGTGAGAACTCAGGTTGACTTGACAGTTCTCTGGCTCAGTCAGACCTTTGGTTCGGGCCTTTAAAGGGAGTTTACACCTTAGGAATTCTAGGAGGAGCAAGCTCTTTGGTTGGAGTACTTCTTCTCAGAAGCCCTTGCATTATCCCATGCCCATTCTCTGGGAGGATAAAAAGAGGCAACATTGAGCCTGGAAAGCAGTCTGGACTGGGGAAGGACAAGAGCTGGAGGAGATTCAGAGCCAGGATTCAGGAAGAAGAGGCTGGCTGGAGGCCCCAGAAGCCTCCCAAGAAACCTGCTCATAGAGGAAAAGATTATACAGAAAAGAAACCTCCTCCCAGAGAAAGATTACAACTGAGAGACAATCAGAACATTACACCCTATCCCCTTCCCTAGATGGCAAATAGTCCAATATATATTAAAAGTGATAGAGATATCCAATATCACAATCTTGACAAAATCTAAGTTCTATAGTATCCAGGAAGCTTTTTCTATGATCCTTCATGGAACAAATGACGTACCTGAAGATGAGAAAAAACAAATGTTTTAGAGAAATATATAATATAAGATAAAAAACCAAATTACATTAGAAAGTTTCAGGACCTGCCTTGTTCCTTCTCTTTCTTCCCCTCATTTTCACCCCTAGTTATTTCTTTTATAAGACATTTAGGAGACATTATATATCTGTATTTCTGGAGACTACCTCCATTGTTTTCCAAGTGTAGATGTCAAACATTCTTGATCATTGCTCTAACTTTACATCCAGCCACCCAACTCTCCTTAAACCTAAGAACTTGCTGACAACTTCGGCTCTAGTAGATGGTTCAGAGTAAAATTTTGAAAATGGTGAAAGTTTAATTCACATTCAACATATGATTCATCTCTAGGAATTATCCAATTCCAATTACTACTTCAAAATATTTCTGGTGATTCCCCCCCTCAATTGTTATCAACTTATAGAAAAATGATGTTTAAAAAGTTGTTAATAGTTTTTTGTTGGTCCATATGTAACATGATTTAGAGTAGACCAAAGCTTCATAAACTGTCAGTCGCAACCACATATAGAGGGGTCATGAAATTATGACTTATCAGTAAATATGTGATTTGTATACCTATTTTATAGACCCAGGATCGTGTTAAAATTTCTCAGATGAAAAGCTAGTGGAAAATATTTAAGAATCCCTAATTTGATAGGTAATATTGTAGATTATGGACTCTCACAGTTAGAAATTTTCCTCAGACATTATTTAATATGACCTTGATCTAAAAAAATAAATCCTTCTACAGTATTCCCAACAAATGATCATTTATTCTTCATAGGAAGACCTTCTAGTTTGGAGGAAACCATTATTTCCCAAGATTGCCTATTTTACTTTTGAATTAATATTTATTTATCTATATGTCAATCTGCCCATATATGCACACATATATTTATGTATATTTAAATTGTGCCATATTTGTGGATTTTATTTTACTTCATAATCATTTCATCATAATCATTATAGTAACATTTTTATTTAAAAATTTTATTTTTATTTAAAAAATTGAGCAAAACTCTCTGCTATAAACATTGATATGTTAGTGTATAAATTATTCCATATAGATAACCTATGATTTCTTTTCTGAAATGAGAAACAAGCATGTATTATGTGCCTAATTCATGAAAGAAGCTGTTCTAAGCACTAGAGAGACAAAGAAAATCAAAACAAAGTCTCTGCTCTTGAGGACCTCACAATCTTATAGAAGAGGCAACATGAAAACAACTATATACAAAAATACAAACAGGATACCTTGGACATCATCAACAAAGGGAAGGCATTGGTATTAATAGAAAGTGAAAAACTTTCCTGTAGAAATCAGGACTTGAAAAAAATCAGGGATATTGGGAGGGATGTTATTCTAAAAATTAGGGATAACCATTAAAAATTCATAGAGTTCAAAAGTGAGGCATTTTGTGAGAGGAACAACAAGAAATCCAATGTCACCAGATTTCCAGTGTGGAGAGAGTTGATAGGGTGTAAGTGACTAGAAAGGTACAGAAGGCAAGTCACTGTTATTATCAATTATTTATCAAATTTATTATAGTATTAATTTATTAAATCAAATATTAATGATGATGGTGGTGATAGATAACATTTATATAGTGTTTCCCATGTGCCAGACACTGGTAAATGCTTTACAGATATCTCATTTTAGGGCTTTGAACAACAAACAGAGCAGTGTGTGTGTGTGTGTGATAATAAGGAATTAAGAACAAAGTAATCTCTCCTTGATTGGAGAATGAATAAGTAAATTGAGAATATATGTATGTGATTGAATAATATGTGCCTAATGAATGACAAATATGAGGAAGTCAGAGTACTATGAAACTTGAATGAACTGATGTAGTGTGGAATTATCAGAAAAATGCTCCAGTAATAAACATGAAAATAACAATAGCTAACATTATGTAATGCTTACTATATGTCAGACATTTTGCTAAGTGTTTTGCAAATATTATCTCACTTTATTCTGATAATAACATTGGGAAAGGTAGGTGCTATTATTATCCTCTCTTTACAGTTGAGAAAATTGAGGTAAATAGAGGTTAAGTGAATTACCTGGGGGTAAATAATTATTAATTATCTGAGGCTAGATTTGAACTCAGGTGTTCTTTACTCCAAGCTTAGTATGCCTCCACTCAGTCACTGGAGCTCCCCTCCAAATGATGTTTAATTATGATATTGAAATTTGTGCCCAGAGAAGACTTAAAGGAATATATCTTCTTTTTTTTCCAGGAGAAATAATAGTAGGTTATAGGTATGGTACACTGCTTTTAGAGATGGTAAGTATATTAGTTGTTTTTGTTTTCACTCTTCCTGCCTCCTTTGCTATAAGAAAAGGATTACTGGATGAGGGGTTGGGGGTTGGGAGCAAATATTTGTGATTAAAAATAAAAGTTATCTATGAAATTTTACTTAAAAATTTAGTGTTTGGAATTTAACACAATATTCTTAATATGATTTCATTGCTACTGAGTCTAGTGGAATTAGAATGGAGAGGGAGAATGTCTATGTTCTTGATGCTATCCCTCTCCTTGGAGCCTTCAATTGAGTTAACGTTTTTGGCTAACTGTATGGTTTATTATTAGCTCATATTGCACTTACGTCCCCCCAAAATGCCCAGATCCTTAAAAAATAAACTTGTCTACTTATACTTCTATCTTTTACTCCTGAAATTTAAGTTTTGAATCTAAGAAAGTAGAACTTGATATTTATTTCTATGAGATGTTCTATGTACGTGTGTAGACAAATTGAAAAATGTGGGTGACATAAAAATATAAATATAATTTATTTTCAAACATTCCTTTTGTTAGTTTTGCTTCATTGTGATAGACCTAGGGTCAGTAAATTATAGGAAGAGAGACAAATACAACCTGTTGTCTAAAATTTTTTTTGTATGCTATGAGTTCAGAATGGATTTTACATTTCCAAAAGTTTTATTGTATTTTAATATATCAAAATAAATAAATGAATAAACCATTCTTAGATCTTCAGTGGTATGAAAATATGGCAGACTATAATTGTCAATATTTGTTACAGACTCTCAGGTTCTTTAATATCCTATTATTGAATGTATTAGTTTTTTTTGTATTTACAAATTTAATAAGCATGATTTCATTTTGCTTGCACACACATAGGACATGAATATATACATGGATATATGAAGTAATATATGTATGTATATATTCATATGTATGTGTATCTGTATATTATATATGATTTAATATACAGGTACATATGCATATACACATATGTATGTAATTTCTCAGGTTCAAGGGAAGGCTTCTTAGATACTTAGAGACTACTATTCAAGCTATAATTAAGTCATTGCTGACCATAAGACACTATGTAATCTAAACAACATAAAATTTCAAATTGTCTACAAGAATAGTGCAAGATACTTATCTTAATGTTTTGCCAAAATTTAGGCAAGCTATGTTGAAAACATGCCTCTGTTTTCCTAGCCTTGTAACTCTGATAGAAGTTGAATAAATTTAGCCTGACATTGCCTGTTTTGATGAAGTTGTACAGTCCATTAGTGGTCACTACTTCCTTTTTCATATGTTCATATTCTTTCTCTTAGGCAGGTAGATGGCGCAGTATATAAAGTTATTAGCTACAGCATCAAAATCCTTAATTTAAACTCACTATATTTACTTTGCCTGAAGAATTCTCAAGAGATCATAAAGTTCATTCCTTTATGTTCCAGAAACTTAGGACTCTTTCTGATTCTCAGGAGTCTTCAGGAAAAAAAAAAAAAAAAAAAAAAACCCAAAAAACAAACAAACAAAAAAAAAAAACAGATAGCTTTCCTGATATTTTCTTTCCTTTTCAAATGATTTCTAATATTGGCCATTATACTTCCATCCTAATCCAACATCCTTCTATATCACTTTATTATTCTTCCATTCTTTCATCCTTCTTGAATCTGGGCAAAACCTAAACCTGCTTGAAGATGGTTATAGTAGGTCTCTTTCATTTATAGAATATAGATTTTCTTCTGTGAAGGAGTCCTTAAGAATTCCTTCTCAAGTTAATAAATCTGAATCTGATAACTCATGCATATGAGAAGGCTTCTCATTTGTACCAGGCACAGCATTTAAGACCTAGAGAAAATGAACTGTAACCTTCGCTGGAACCCTACAATAACAAGGATATGTGTGATGGGAAAAGTAAAATCAATAAGGAAAAAAAAATAAGTTCAAGCATCAAAGAGGTTATTAGGAGTGATGAAGAGATCATATTGCCCATATAGTGAAAAGCCCCTAAAAGATCCCTCTTTGAAGTCATTTGCTCAGAGAAGAGACTTGAATGAAAGGTGACAGACCCACATTCTCATTTTCAAAGTCAAGTGTAAGTTAGGAAATTTGGGAGAGAGAGTGAAAACATAAATCATGCTCACAATGAAACATTTTCCTAATTAAAAAGTGCTAAACCATCTCAGCTGAGTTGTTCCCTAATGAACAAAGGCAATTGAGTTATTGTTCCAGCTTCCTTGGAGCCTTTGATAACAACCAAGCTATTTGTACATACTTTTTCCTCCTCCTCTTTTTGCTGGTGAGCAATCGAGACCAATCATTGTATTCCTCTTAACTTTGAAGGAACTGGCAGCTCTTGCTGGAGCCTGACTGATTTATTCCATGTTTTTTCATCGCAGGGCAACTAAATTCTAGTTAAATTTATTTTTGAACAAAGGTAGTCAGCCTCAAAGACATTCTCTTTTAAATGAATGACACCAGACAGTTCTGAGCCCCTTCATTTGCTTATGTCTATTTGCTGTATCTAGATAACATTATCATGCATGTGGTACTTCAGAATAATCTCTCTAAGTTGGCTGTCAGTAGCAACAGGCAGATGGAGCCTGAACCAATTGGACTTGAGCACCTAGACTTTTTGGCTAAAACTTTGTATGACTATAACACAAAAATTTGTGCTTTCAATCAGCATGTTTCTTTCTTTTTGGAATTCAGAAAAGGACTCTGTTCATTGACTCCCCACCCACACTCTTAGTGTTAATTGTTCTCATGCTTTCATAACAGTGAGTTTTTAATTCTGCTTTATGCTAGTCTCCAGGATCCAATGTAAGGGTATTTCTCCTCATTCTTACCACTAGAACTCAGGATTAGGTCTTGGAAGGCACTAAAAGTTTGCCAAACTCTTCCTAAGATGTATTAGAGAGAGGAGGAGAGAGAGAGAGAGAGAGTGTGTGTGTGTGTGTGTGTGTGTGTGTGTGTGTGTGTGTGTGTGTGTGTGAGAGAGAGAGAGAGAGAGAGAGAGAGAGAGAGAGAGAGAGAGAGAGAGAGAGAGAGGAGAGAGGGAGGGAGGGAGGGAGGGAGGGAGAGAGGGAGGGAAGGAGGGAGGGAGAGAGAGAGAAAGAGAAGAGAGAGAGAGAGAGAGAGAGAGAGAGAAGAGAGAGAGAGAGAGAGAGAGAGAGAGAGATGAGAGAGAGGGAGAGGGAGAGGGAGAGGGAGAGGGAGAGGGAGAGGGAGAGGGAGAGGGAGAGGGAGAGGGAGAGGGAGAGGGAGAGGGAGAGGGAGAGGGAGAGGGAGAGGGAGAGGGGGGAGAGGGAGAGAGGGAGAGAGGGAGAGAGGGAGAGAGGGAGAGAGGGAGAGACAAACAGACATGTAGAGACAGAGACAGGAAGAAACAGAGAAACAGAGAAACAGAGAGACAGAGAGAAGGGATAGTTTAAATGAACATACAAGAGTGAAATCAAATTGATGGAAATTATAGATTTTTGTTCAATACAGGAAAAACTTCCTTACAACCAAACCTATGAGACAATGGATTAAGCTACCTCACCAATTAAGTTTTCTGTTATAGGAAATCTTTAGGCAGAGACCGAATGCGGAATGAGGGAAGATTCAGACTTTTGAGGTACCGTGTTATTTCAAGACCCAAGAATCATGAACTAGATGTCACAAGCTCTAGAATGGCATTCTAATACTCCAGTGGGAGGGGATAGCAGATAGAAAGTGACTGGCCTATTGTTTAAGCTTTTAATTTCAACTTCCTTGATAGGTGTGTATTCCAACACTACTTTTCTGGAATTAGTATTGGTCTATTATAGTGTCTTTGACACTATCTCTTAAATGTATTAGACATTAAAAATGAATGGATCATATATTTCCTTTGAGTTCCTTGGTTCATTCATTAAATAAATATTAAATACTTTTATTATTAAGGAAGATACAGAAGTCAATGAGATACAGTTGCTACCTGTAAGAAATGTCACGTAGGAATTGTTCTGAGATGATCTATATTAAATCTATGGAAAGAAAGCCCTGTAACACATTTCAAGGAAGCGTCGAAGATGCAAAGGGCATAAAAAGACAGTTTTTGTTCTCTAGAAAACTGTCATTTCAAGGAAGATGAAGATCAGACAAGTGAAAGAAATGCCTAAACACATAATGATACTAGCAAATACAAAGAGCATTGTGGCAATTAAGTGTAGATCAGAGTGTGATTAGGTCTAGATAGAGTTAATTAGGCAATGCTTCCCAGAAGAAGTAAGCTCAGAATAGGATTTTCAAAGAGGACAAACTTAGGCTGATGAAGAAGAGGATCAAATAGAAGAAATAGAGGGTGGGAGAGCAGCTATATGAGGTGATTCATTTACTCAAACTTACAAAATACTTATGCATTTATGTAAGATATCTATGAAGGTTTGTAATGGAAAAAAAAGGAAATGCATTTCTGTAAAGCTCTTAGCTGGTAAGATCTATAAATGTCCTTGGAAAAACATTGTACTTTTACAATTATATATCTGGACACCACATGGTCAGACTCTAATAGGAAATAAAAGCAAGGTTGTTAGCTTATTTTCCAGCTAAGGTACCAGTGAAGTTTTAATAATGTTAAACACTACTGAACTTGAATCCATGACCAATAGGAAAAGAGTCTTATTAGTCTTTGCAGCAAATCATGGAGTCTTCCTGAACTCTCTCACTATTTATGGCAAGTGAAAGGTTTACAAATATTCTCTCAATTTGCTCATTAGCTCCTAACAAATCTTTTAGTTCCTTTTTTTTTTGTCATGGACAGATTGTGCTTCTTCTGCTTGAAATTGATTCATTAATACAATTACGATGAGGTCACGATCTTCCCTCATAACTGGGATGCAGGGAAGTGCCTACAATTAGAGGAGATAAAATTCACATCCATCAAAAAAAGTGTCCTAGCCATGAACAGAATTGTTTTGTCCTCTTTCTTCAGCTTCGGATAATGAGTGCAAAGACATGGAGATCAACTCTCCATGGGCTTGCAGGAGAATTTTCAGAAGGAAGAATTCTGCCTTCAAACCCACAGACATAAGGCAGTTTAGACCAAATTACTAGAATTCTAAAGATCACAGTGAGTCTGCTTTTTAAAGGTCAACAGCAGGTCAGAGCATATTTTTGGTTGTTTTCATTAAAATTTGATCACAGACTCATCAGACTCCAAGTACACTAACGAGGCTTGGATACCTAGTCCTTTCAGATCTTTATTATGTCAAGGTTATTCATGTGAGTCAACCATAGCATGCATAACACTGTATAGCACATTCTTGTTGCATAAACTCTATTTTCCTGGATCAGTTTTTTCCTGACCTAAGAGTTGAATATACTTTCTTTTCTTCTTTAAGCTTTAGCTCCTACTGGAAGTTTCCTTTATGAAAGTCAATTCCTGGTTCCTCATTTGGAACAAGGTTCTTAAGATCAAACTGGCATATCTGTATTTCTAGCAGGGTTCATAAGGAAGAAAACAGGACAGAGGTAGAAGTTTATCTGTCCTCTGAGAACCAGCCTAACTATGGTCAGAGAGATTTAGCATCAGAAGATTTACCCCTAGATGATTCTTTTTTTTTTTTTTTTTTTGACTAAAAACACTCATTATTAAATCCTCCACTAAGTATGTGAGGGTTTATAGTTTACTCCAGTAGAGGTAGTAGAGTACCCACCCGGATGAAATTCTGGGTCTCCAGTAAATTGAAATATAGAAAGTTGATTGTAGAAATATGATTGGTTGTGACTTTAGTAGGGTGACATGAGTATCACTGTTATACCTGTGGGGATTTCTAGAAGAAATAAGTTTGGAGATGTGTAGAAAATAAAAAAGAAATAAGTAGTTGGTAGGCTACTCCAGCACAAAGATGTTAACAAGGGAAGCTAAAGTAACTACTAGGTCAAAAAAGAGATAATGAATTCAAGTTGAGTGAAATGTGACCTTATAGATATGTAAACCAATTGAGTCAAGTTTAATTATATGGTATAGACATTGGCCCAACATGCCAGTTTTTTGGCAGACCACCTTAGGGATGTAAGAAAGAAGTCCATTCCAATTTGAAAGCTTTGGAAGGATGATGTTCTCTTCTGGGACCTGAAGCATTTCCCATAATGATAGTTTAATAAAATCTTGGGCAATTACCTCTTCTGTGAGAACTAGGGATGTGTGCCACATTGAAGGCAACCCTATTAGAAAATTGAAAATCCCATTAAACTTCAATTATTAGTAGCAGAGGGAAAAAAAAAAAAAGAATATATGAATGATTAAATTAAGACACAAGAAGGCCAGATATCTGTGGCAGTGAATTGTTTTTTCCCTTCTATTATGTCCAGTAAACACTTGTTTCAAGTTGACAAAATTCCAATTTTATTCTCTTCCTTGTTGTCACAGAACAGCAAAGCTTGTGATCATTTAAACCTCAAGGGGAGCACTTTCATTCCCTGGGTCCATTAGCCAAGAGCTTGCATTGTGACATAGAGAGATGTAACTCATGTCCAAGCACACTAAGATAATTTCCTCATGTGATGATATAGTTTAGGGGCTGGGTGATTTTGAACCATTTACCCGCCCCTCTTTCAAACTCCTTTGATCAGAGCTGTGTGCATAACATGCACTCTCTGTCCTAGATTCTTAACATGGTACATTGGAAAGAGCTCTGTCCCTAGAGCAGCTTTAAATTCTATAATTTGCACTTATACTACTTGTGTCATCTGGGGCAGCTCTTTTAACTTCTTTGCATTTCAGTTTGGATTTAATTGCCTGGAGTCCCTCCCATCTCTAAATCAGTAATCCTACCGTCAGATTAGGGAAAAAAAGCTTGGAGATCTACATCTAAGAGTTCTGATAAAAGACTCATTTCTATAATATATAGAGTATTGACTCAAATTCATAGGAATATAAGCCATTCTCCAACTGATAGTCAAAAAATATGAACAGAAAATTTTCAAGTGATGGAATTAAAATCATTTCTAGTCATATGAAAAATGCTCTAAATCATTATTGGTCAGAGAAATGCAAATTAAGATACCTCCAAGGTTTCACTCCACATATCTCAGATAAGATAAAATGACAGGAAAAGATAATGACAAATATTGGAGGGGATATGGGAAAACTGGGAACTAATGCATTGTTGATGGAATTGTGAAATGATCCAATCATTCTGGAGAGTAATCTGGAACTACACCCCAACTATGCACACTCTTTGATCCAGCAGTGTCTTTACTGGGTCTGTATCCCAAAGAGATCATTTACAAAAAGAAAGGAAAAATAATCCACATATACAAAAATGTTTGTAGCAGCCCTGTTGTAGTAGCAGGGCACTGGAAACTGAGTGGATACCTATCAATTGGAGAATGGCTGAGTAAGTTATGGCATGTGAATGTTGTGGAATATTTTTGTTCTACAATCAGCCAGATGATTTCAGAAAGAGCTGGAGAGTCTTAGATGAATTGATGCTGAGTGATGTAAATAAAGCTAAGATAACATTGTATTCAGCAACAGCAAGATTGTGAGAGATGATCTGTTCTAACAGACATGCTTTTTTCAACAATGAGATGATTCAGGTCAATTCCAATAGACTTGTGATGAAGAGAGCCGTCTATATCCAGAGAGAAGACTATGAGGACTGAATGTGAATCACAACATAGTATTTTTCCTTTTTGTTGGTGTTTACTTGCATTTTGTTTTCTTTCTCTTTTTTTTTTCCCTATTTGATCTGATTTTTCTTGTGCAGCACGATAATTGTAAAAATATGTAAAGAATTGCACATATTTATCTTACATTGGTTTGCTTGCTGAATGGGGAAGGAACAGGGGAAAGGGAGGGAGAAAAAAGAATTTGGAACAAAAGTTTTTGCAAAAGTGAATGTTGAAAACTATGTATGTATTTTGAAAAAAAAAACAAAAAAAACTTTGAAGATCACTCATGTAGTCCAATGATTTCATTTTACTGATGAGTTGCTAAGGCCCAAACATAAGACTGACTGGTGGTTTTTTCAGCAAATTCTGTTCAATAGACTTTTGCTAAGCATCTCTCTTGTGCCGGGCCTGTACTGACAGGTACGATTTGAAATACAAAGCTCCTAAGAAGCTACACTTGAGTCAGAGTGTGTTTACAAGGAGAAGTTAATTCAAAGTTTATACAAAATATTTTAAGGAAATTTCAGGAAGAAGAATTCTTAACTCACTAAGAAAATCAGGAAAAGCTTTACTTAGGACGTGGCACCTGAACATTTCTTTAAAGAAATCTGGGAAAGTTAAGATGCAGTGATACGGAGGCATCCTGGCAATAGTGTGCTATTTCTGAAGTCTAAATGCTTGACCAGAAATTTAATAATCCACTTTCATGAGTCTGTGTGAGCCGGTTCTAGCATACCAGTGGACCCCAAGGATTGCCTACTCATAGATGAAGAGATAAGAGATTGATTTGCTGGTATAGGAATGAACTAGAAGCCCAATTTTACAAGAAGGGAGGATGTGTATAGGGGAGAAAATTTAAAGCTAGACAGACGGTAGAAAGCATATTTAAGAGGACTTTTAATATCAGACCAATGGTTTTGAATTTTTCTTGGTGGCTATCGAGGACTCATGAAGATTTATTTTAAGGACCATGACATGAACAGGTTATTACTTCTACGCAAATTAATTTGGAATCTTTATGGAAGGAAGATAGAATGACCAGAAGAAAGGTCAAAAGTGGGAAGATTAACTAAAATACTGTTGAAATAGTCTGGGTGAGGAATAACAAGAGTCAGAATTTGGTAGAGATTATATGTTTGTGCAGAAGTGAACATGGATGCAAAGGTTAGTATGGAAGTCTATCAAAACTCCACAGTTTCTTGAATATGGACTTGGAGGGAAAACAAAGGAAATGTAAAGGTAACTCACCATTTGAAAATCCATGTGTACCTGGCAAGCTAGTAGCACACTTAATCAAAAAGAGGGGACTTTCAAAGAGGTATATGTTTTTGTTTCCAAATTATTTTTTTTCCATCCTTATTCAATTAAATATAATCCAAAAGGCATATGCCAAGTGTGTATAATTCATTACACCAGGAGAATAAGACAAAATGAAAAATAGTTCTTGTCTATAGAAGTATACAATCTCCTTAGAGGAGACAATATATAAAAGTATAAATGTTGAGACCCTGGATCTCTTAGAATCAGCCGGAGTCAGGATAAGCAAAAGTCTTTATTCTTGGTCTTTTGGGGTCCCTCTCAGGGGATTAGATATAGGAATGTCCACACCTCCTTCCTCTCTCTCTGCCTCCAAAGAATGAATCCTCCTCCTCCTACTCCACCCTCTGATCTCTCCTCCCTTCTCTCACCACACCCACAGATCTAGCCTCCATCCAGTTGAGTAGGATCAACCTCCAAATATGTTAATAGAGAATTGTCCAATTGGTAATTAGCCCTAAGTGCTGGTTACCTTGCACCTTGGTCAAGTACATCCCCTCAGTTCTAGCCCTTTACATATAAGTACATGCATATTAATTAGAGGAGAAGCAAACAAGTATTATTGCCTAAAGGAATAAGGAAAAATGTCCTCTAAGAAACTGCTAGTGAACTAAACCTTGAAGGAAGCAGATTTTTTTTTTTTAAGACTTAGCAGTGCTAACTACTTTTTTATTATTATTTTAATTTTTTATTGACATTAGATATGCATGGGAATTTTTTACAATATTATCCCTTGTACTCACTTCTGTTCTGACTTTTCCCTTCCCTCACTCCACCCCCTCTCCTAGATGACAAGCATTCTTTTTTTTTTTTTTTTAAATAGTTTTTATTTATCAGATATATGCATAGGTAATTTTACAACATTGACAATTGCCAAACCCCCTGCTCCAACCTTTCCCCTCCTTCCTCCCTCCCCCTCCCGCCGCCCATGGCAGGCTGACCAATACATGCTAAACATATTAAAGTATAAACCAAACACAATATATGTATACATGTCCAAACAGTTGTTTTGCTGTGCAAAAAGAATCAGACTTTGAAATAGTGTACAATTAGCCTGTGAAGGAAATCCAAAATGTAGGCGGACAAAAATAGAGGGATTGGGAATTCTATGTAGTGGTTCATAGTCATCTCCCAGAGTTCTTTAGCTGGGTGTAGCTGGTTCAGTTCATTACTGCTCTATTGGAATTGATTTGGTTCATCTCATTGCTGAAAATGGCCACATCCATCAGAATTGATTATCATATAGTATTGTTGTTGAAGTATATAACGATCTCCCGGTCCTGCTCATTTCACTCAGCATCAGTTCATTTAAGGCTCTCCAGGCATTTCTGAAATCATCCTGTTAGTCATTTCTTACAGAACAATAATATTCCATAATATTCATATACCGCAATTTATTCAGCCATTCTCCAATTTATGGGCATCCACTCAGTTTCCATTTAATGGTCACTACAAAGAGGGCTCCCACAAATATTTTGGCACATACAAGTTCCTTTCCCTTCTTTAAGATCTCTTTGGGATATAAGCCCAGTAGTAGCACTTCTGGATTAAAGGGTATGCACAGTTTGATAACTTTTTGAGCATCGTTCCAAATGATGGCAAGCATTATTATACATGTTAAATATGTTACAGTATATCCTAGATACAATATATGTGTGCAGAACTGTACAGTTCTTTTGTTGTACAGGAAGAATTGGATTCAGAAGGTAAAAATACTTTGAGAAGAAAAACAAAAATGTAAACCATTCACACTCATTTCGAAGTGTTCCTTCTCTGGCTGTAGCTGATTCTGTCCATCATTAATCAATTGGAACTGAATTAGATCTTCTCTTTGTTGAAGATATCCACTTCCATCAGAATACATCCTCATACAGTATTGTTGTTGAAGTGTATAATGATCTCCTGGTTCTGCTCATTTCACTCAGCATCAGTTCATGTAAGTCTTTCCAAGCTTTTATGTATTCATCCTGCTGGTCATTTCTTATTGAACAATAATATTCCATAACATTCATATACCACAATTTACCCAACCATTCTCCAATTGATGGGCATCCATTCATTTTCCAGTTTGTGGTCATTACAAAAAGGGCTGCCACAAACACTTTGGCACATACAGGTCCCTTACCCTTCTTTAGTATTTCTTTGGGATATAAGCCCAGTAGTAACACTGCTAGATCAATGGGTATGCACAGTTTGATAACTTTTTCGGCATAATTCCAGATGGCTTCCAGAATGGTTGGATTCTTTCACAACTCTACCAACAATGTATCAGTGTCCCAGGTTTCCCTCATCCCCTCCAACATTCATCATAATTTTTTTCCTGTCATGTTGGCCAATCTGACAGGTATGTAGTAGTATCTCAGAGTTGTCTTAATTTGCACTTCTCTGATCAATAGTGATTTGGAACACTCTTTCATATGAGTGGAAATAGTTTCAATTTCATCATCTGAAAATTGTCTGTTCATAACCTTTGACCATTTATCAATTTGAGAATGGTTTGATTTCTTATAAATTAGAATCAATTCTCTATATAGTTTAGAAATGAGGCCTTTATCAGAACCTTTAATTGTAAAAATGTTTTTCCAGTTTGTTGCTTCCCTTCTAATCTTGTTTGCATTAGTTTTGTTTGTACAAAGGCTTTTTAATTTGATATAATCAATTTTTTCTATGTTGTGATCAATAATGATCTCTAGTTTTTCTTTGGTCACAAATTCCTTCCTCCTCCATAAGTCTGAGAGGTAGACTATCTATGTTCTTCTAATTTATTTATAATCTCATTCTTTATGCCTAAATCATGTCCCCATTTTGATCTTATCAAGGTATATGGTGTTAAGTGTGTGTCCATATCTAATTTCTGCCATGCTAATTTCCAGTTTTCCTAGCAATTTTTGTCAAATAATGAATTCTTATCCCCAAAGTTGGGATCTTTGGGTTTGTCAAACACTAGATTGCTACAGTTGTACACTGTTTTGTCCTGTGAATCTCACCTATTCCACTGATCAACTAATCTATTTCTTAGCCAGTACCAAATGGTTTTGGTGACTGCTGCTTTATAACATAGTTTTAGGTCAGATTTAGTGAGGCTATCTTCATTTGATTTTTTTTTTTCATTAATTCCTTCAAAATTCTTGACCTTTTGTTCTTCCCATATGAATTTTGCTGTTATTTTTTCTAGGTGATTAAAATAGTTTCTTGTCCCCCAACTTCTTAAGGAACAAAAACAAAATAAAATAACTTAATTGGGAGATATGTCAATTAGTTCAAAACTCAGTCGAATAAACCCTGGATTCTAGCTTCTATTCTGACAGTGACTCATACAGCGACTTAATGATCTCAGGCAAATAAGTCTCCATTTACTCCTCAGTAATCTGATATGCTGTACAACAGTATAATTAATTCCTTCAGAATCAGTATTCTGAGATTCTGTGAAGATGTATTTGATCTTTTGGAGAGAAGAAAGATAGCACTATTAATTCATTTATTTTATCTGCACATACAGGATGCATATATAAAATGAATTTTCATATTATATGAAGTTTTTTTCTCTTTGTATATGTATGTGTGTGTAGCACAGGTGTGTGCTACAAAGTTTTGTGTCTAATCTGGAAAAATCAATGCTAGTTGCAGATTTTTTGTTTGTTTGCAGGGACTTTGGACACCATTATTTGGTGATTAGCTTGTAATTGTATCAATGTTATGTTGACAAAAATCAAACCAATCTGATTTAGCAAATGCAAGTGAAAATCAATAAACAACTCACAGCCATAATAAACAAAACAACAACAACAAAAAAACAAATATATCTTGCGGATTCTTCTTTGTGGGAAGTCCAGCAGTCAAAAGCTTTCCTAGGTGTAACAGCCCTTAGAGTAGTCCCTTTCCAGGATTTCACAGAGAAACTCAAGAAACTCTTTCTGTAAGTTGACACTTACTTCATTACCCCACTTGCTGGGGTAATTTTGATGTTATTGTGCAGAGCCAAATATCATTGTAATCATTGTGTATTTCTGCCTGAGCAAATTGGCAAAGCTTCTAGGTGTGCCCAGAAACAAAGAAAATGGGCATTTTGTTTTGATAGGTAGAAGGAGGGAAAGAGTGATGGTGGAAGGGAAAAAAACTTGTTTATCTGGCCAAAAAAATGATGTTTTCTTGAATCAGTTTTCAGGAATAATGTCAGAATGTTTACCAGTTTTGTTTGTTTGTGTAGTTTGTTCTTAAAGAATACTATCTCAAATTGGCAAGTCCTCACACTATTGACGAGATCTTGGATATCTTATCTATCAGCCCTGAGTCTGACAGCTAGCTGATCAAACTTACCCCTCAATAAACCATGAACTTCTATAGATAGGTAGAAGGGCACAATGATTTGGTCAATAATTTGACCAAATGGTAGGTGTTTTCTGATAACTTGTATTTTGCCACATTCTTTTCCTCTCTGTCTTTGGTTTGTCTTCTTCTTTAACAAATTTAAAAGAAAAAAATGAATTTCAAAACTCATATATCCTGATTCTGCTTCATATCTGCTATCCGAGATTTAGTTTTCCATTTTATATATATATATATATATATATATATATATCTTAAGAGAAGACAAAGAAGAAAGTGAAAACAGGTGACCTAAGTAACTACATTTCAGAATGATTTAACCACCTCTATATAAGGGCCTCCTCTTCTTAAGGTTGCCCCACTATGTCATAAAAAACAAGACTTTTAAAAAACCAACTTAAATATTTAAAAGGTCAGTGACTTCAACATCTCCAGCTTCTATCTATCATATCCAAAGTAGAGGCAGGTAAGAGGGAAAGAAATGAGCATTTGTTGAGTGCCTATTGTGTAAGATGCTCTGCTAAGTATTTTCCATAAATATTATTATTTTTAACTTGTTCTAATTTTATTCAATTTTTATTTTGTTTTATTACTGAAAGTATTTTTGCCTGTAACATATATTAGCTATGTGACTTTAAGCAAATCACTTAATCTCTCATTAGTAGATGGAATTTCTTCACTCAGGATTTCTCTCTACCAAGGAAATCATGTGTCTCTCTCTCATCCTTATTTTTAATTATTATCATTGTAATAGTACTCTTTTCTATTTGGTTTCTATTTATTATATAGTTTTTATGAGAAAATGGTAGTTAATATTCTAAAGAACTGGCTAATTAGTGTCTTTTTGGAATATCATACATAAACTGAGGGTGTCCTCTATTCTTTTGAAATATTAACGATTATGATATTTCCAAATATTTGTATTTCAATCTAAGTCATATAAATTGTCTCATTTGAGGTGTGTCATTTTATAGATGCAAAGCTAAAGCTTATAAACATGGATATGACCTTTTCAGTAGTCACATCACTAGTGAGAACTGAAGGCAAGGATGAGGAATCTAGATTTCTTCCAATTCTTAAATTCATCTATTTCACATTACAAAATTATGTCTGTATATTAAAGACTTCCTTAGTTAATTTTCTTCTGTGTCTTCTTGTGCCTTTCTGAAATTAGCAAGTACTCTTGATTGTGTTCCATGTTTTTTAGAACCTAGAAAAATATGAGACACCTCTCAAGATTGCCAAAGATGACAAGAAAAGATCATGATGAATGTGGGAAAACAAGGACACTGATGCATTGTTGGTGGAGTTGTGAACTGATCCAACCTTTCTGGAGAGCCATCTGGAACTATTCCCAAAGGGCTATAAAATTGTGCATACCCTTTGACCCAGCAGTGCCATTACTGGGTCTGTACCCCATGAAAATTATTAAGGAGGGAAAATGACCCATATGTGCGAAATTGTTTGTAGCAGCTCTTTTTGTGGTAACAAAGAATTGGAAAATGAGTAGATGCCCATCCTTGTGGAATGGTTGAATAAGCTGTGATATATGAAGGTAATGGAATATTATTGTTCTATAAAAAATGATGAACAAGCTGGTTTTAGAAAGGTCTGGAAAGATATGCATGAACTGATGCTGAGTGAATCAAGCAGAGCCAGCAATACATTGTTCATATTAACAGTAAGAATGTGTGACGATCAACTATTTCGCAGTGGTTCACTGATCCAAAGCAATCCCAATAGACTTTGGACAGAAAATGACATCTACATCCAGAATGAGAACTATGGAGATTGAATATAAATCAACACAGGCTATGTTCACTTTTTTTTTTTTTTCTGTGTTCTTTTGGTTTTTCTGAATTTGTTCTGATTTTTCTCTCTCAATATGATTCATTAAGCAATGTGTATTAAAATAAGTAAATAAATTTAAAATAAAAATGGGAGAAATGCTGAAGAAGAGCTTTATCAGAATGACTGATATTGTTTGAGTGTCTCTAATGGGAATGTCTAAAAAGACTTCAGCCGCACACAAAATTTATTTACTTATTCTGAGAGGTTTTTTTTACTTTTGTTTCTCTTCATGACCAATTCTTCATTTATCTCTAGTTCCAAGTTCATATTGTAAGACAAGCACTAAATTGGTGCCTAATTTCCTCCTTTTGGACCATGAACTAGGAAGATTGTACTTTTTTTGATTCACACTTTCAGTTCCATAATAAGATTATAGATCTTTCACGAAGACATTGTGCTTTGTGCGAAGTAATAGCACAAGAAAAGAAAAAATGAATTTAAAATACATATTTCTTTAATTAGAAGGAGCCATCTTCATTCATATGAGCTTTCCAGTTAATAGTTGAACTTTTCCCTTCATTTTCCCCTGATTTATCACTAAATTTTGGTTAAAAATATTGGTCATTCCAAAGTTGCTTATAGCTAATTTAAGGAAGTTGTCTGCACATCTTGTCTGACTCCAAAGAGCAAGGTTCTGAACTAACACAACCCCTAATACGTTTTTCTCAGCAGATCACTTTCTTAAGGAATAAAAGAGAGGAAAAGGGGAAAAAGTCTCTGTTTTACCTTGGACATAGAGAAAAATTAATTCACATGTTAGGCATGGCCAAGGTCAATAAAGAAGTCTTACTTTATTGTATTATAAAGGTTGTGCATACAGAAATGAGGATGAGGGGAAGAGGAGGAGGTCTGTGTGAGAGGTGATGGTAGTTGTGGCAGCGGCTAATTTGATGATTATAGGGCATTTTCCTTAATTATTTCTCATTTCAATGTAACAGAAGTCATTCTGAACCCTAGAATGATTTCTCCTCTCTACGTCTTCTACCTGTTATGTTCTCCATATGTATTTCTTGAATTAGAGCCTGGAGCTAAATATAAATAGTCAACACTGATGGATGCTCTTAGGGCATAATTTGTAAATGTAATTAGAGAATTGTGCCAGCAATACATGTTTTAAGTGAAATATTGACAACCAAAATGTTGGTGTTTGAGGACAACAGGGATGGGTAACACTCTAACCTTAGACTTTGAACTTCAGAAAGTACAGTCTCTAACTCATAGCAGGAATTATTCCCACAGTACAACTGACAGGCATTCCTACACCTTGTGAACATTTTCAGCTGTAAATCATATGAATCAACATTACAAATTAGGAGGGAGCATACATATCATCCAGATTCAGTTTAAGTGTCTCTTCCTTTTGCTCAAAGGATATAATTTCTTCTGTCAGTTTACATTTCTTCTACTTGATACAATATGTGTTTTGGAAATACCTAATACATGTTGTTTTCCTAATTAGAAAATAAACTTTTTTCAGAGCAAAGACTATGTCTATTTTTGTGTACTCTGTGCTTAAGAAATACTTGCTGAATAACATTCTCACTCTTTTTGTTGTTCTCTTTCATTTTGTTTTCTTACTCATTTACTTTCTTTTTTTTTTTTTGATCTGATATTTTTTGTGTTGCAAGAGAATTGAATAAATATGTTTATACATATTAGATTTAACATATATTTTAACATATTTAACACATATTGCATTGCTTGCCATCTAGGGGAGAGAGTGGGGCTAAGGAAGAGAAAATCTTGTAAAGGCTATCTTGTAAAATTATCCATGTATGTGTTTTAAGAATAAAAAGATTTATAAAAAATGAAATACTTGTTGATTTATTGATCTAAAAATTATATTTGACAGGTGGGAATTCTGAAATAGTCTTCTACAAGATAGAAAATGACTGAGGTCATATTTTAACCTAGATTCCCTGACTACAAATCAACTATCTTTCTACTGCTGCCTCTTTTGATGGAGGCTGGAGGTGGAGGCATTGCCTCTTGAGGCAGTTTATCTCTTTGCTGAATAGCTGTCATTCTTAAAAGATTAGAGTTGTTTTTTTTAAATGATGACAACAAATCTATAATCCTGTAATTTCCTTCCAAGATAATTCCAATTTTGCCTTTGTGAGTAGAAATGAGCAAGTCTTCTTCCATATAACCATCCTTCAACTCTTATAATATCAGTCATTCCTCATTTGGGTCTTTTATTTTCTAGCTTGTTTCAATTCCTTTAACTCTCATTGAGAACACTTCTAAGCCATCCTAATTACCCTCTTTTTGAGGTTTTGCAACATCTCATTTTTTTGTTCTCTTTTAGCAATTATTTTGTGTGAAACCTAGAAATGAACGCAACATTACTACTACCGTGTGATATGATCAATGATGAATAAGTTAGGAAATTATTTCTTTTCTTCCTCCATCCAATTTTCATGGAAATTGTCTCACAATGCTTCCTGAATCAGGGTGCCTTTCTTTAGATTGATTTAATTTGTTAGTTTCCTTCAAATGATGGCACCTCTTACATTAGAGCACACTTAAGCTAAAGACTTGTTAGGCACTAGTCTAGAATGAATTTCAGAGTATTATTCAGGAACCTTCTAGGATTTATATAGCACTTAAAGCCATGCTTTGGCCATGTGTTGAATAAAACTTGCATGAAAATTGAATTCTAATAAAAGATTGTTTTGCCAGGGAGCATTAGGTAATTTCCCCCTCAATTTACTTTTACTTTGCTATTGCCTATAGTTTCTACATTCATATGATTTCTCTGCCTTCCCAAAAGCTTTTTCACAAATCTATCACATTTTTGTTGAACTGAAGGCAAGAAATATATGTTGTAATTTAAGGTTCCCCACCTGTGGCTTCCCCCCATGAAGATTTTGTTAAAAGAAGGGTTGATTTCTGGATATTAAAAAGTTGGTTTGAGTTTTTTTTATTCTTCTCTTCACATCATCACATAACTATTTGGTGCTAGTGATCTGTGCCTAGTTTGATCAATCATGGTTCGCCTTCTCAAGTTAGTTGTCTTTAATTTTATAGAAAGCCTGCCCATTTAGAAAAAAATAACTGGTGAAAGAGTTCTATTATGCTCTCTACTGCATTACACAATTGCTTACTGCTGTGAATTTGCTGGGTCCCTATTTTATCCACATTTCCAGTGACCCATGTTATATAAGTTTTTGTTCTCTTCTTATAAAATAATAAAGATCGGTGTTGAAAATAGTTTAGTTCAAATGTGCCCTTAGTGACTCAGGTTCTACAAAGGTTATGTAGACTGTCAGAATCATAGAATACTCTCACAGAATCTTGTGAAATCATCTGCTCCAATCATCCTTTTTAAAAACACTTTCGCTCAATTAATATTCTTACTTGGTACTAAGTGACATTTCAATGTATGTCAATGTACTAGACATGGTATAAGATACAAATTATATATATTTAAAATTTTTAATTCATTTAAAATTTTATTTTCAAATTATATTTTAAATTTTAAATTCAGTTATATCTCCATAAGATAAAGAGGCAGAGATATCTCATAAATTGAAACTAGAAGGAAGGGCTCTTGGGGTTTGTTTAATCCAAATCGTAACTTTTGTTTGAAGATACTTTAAGTCACCTTTTCTTCCATGTAATCCTTGACAAATAAGATATTTCTTAATTATATCTACCTAAAGTGGATGATATCATGAGTTGAGTTGATTGGATCTTGTATAGTGCTTAGGTGGACATATATACAAACTACTTGGCAGTTTTTTGTTGTTTCATTTTTCATTCATATCCAATCTTTGTGACCTCATTTGAGGTTTTGTTTTGTTTTGGTTTTTTGGCAAAGTAGTGGGATTTCCCATTTCCTTTTCCAGCTCATTTTACAATTGAAGAAATTGAGGCAAACACAATTAACTGATTCACCCAGGATCACACAGCTAGTAAGTGTCTAAGTACATATTGAACTCAGGAAGATGAATCTCCCTGACTCTGGACCCAGCCCTCTGTCTACTATGCTCCTCAGATGTCCCAAGTGGCAATGTTACAACCCAGAAAAAGCAATGAAATGGAGTTGGAATCTAGTATTGTAAACCTGCCCCTTCTATTGATCAGTTATGTTATCTTGGACAGGTTACTTCAATTGGATTGGCTTGTTTCCTCATTTGTAAAATAAGAAGATTCTTAGAATCCTTAGCTTCTTTCAGAGTCTAGCTCAGGTGCCACTTCCTGACATGAAGCCTTTGAATAAATTGAGAGTCAATCAATTAATAGATGTTTATTAAATATCTAACATTTACAGTATAATATAACACCTAATTGTTAATATCTTCTACCTCTTGAAATTACTTTATGTGTGTACATGTTATATCTTTCTTTTAAAATGTAAGTTCCATAACTATAGGAGCCATAAATTTTTAGCAGCTCATGGAATAACAGACATTAAGCTAGAAAGATACTTAGAGTACATCTCTTGAAACATCCACATTTTACAGATGACAGCTGAGGTGCCAAGAGGTGCCAAGTGATCTTCCCAAATGAAATAAGTATTAAGTCACAGATTTGGGATTCAAATCCAGATGCCCCACTCTAAATACAACCCACTTTCTAGAATACCACACAGTCATGTTGATTTAAGGAGATTGCAACTGTTGATCATTTTTTTCCCAGCATTCATGTTCTGTGGTCAGGCTTACTATCATAAAAACTGAGATCTTTTTACTTATCCACTCATTCCACAAGTAATTATTGAACACCTGCTACTGTGTATACAGACTCTAGTATTGGGCATTGAAATTGGGATTCAAGTTCCTAATTAGTCTTTTTGGGCAAATAATTTGAATATTTTTAACTTATTTTTTGAAGGCTTCTTTAATCCTCTTCCCCACTTTTCAAGATGGCAGTGACTTCCCATTGTTCATATGTATTTCAATACATTGCATTTTCTCTCTTTCCTTTGCACTTAAGTCATCCTTCCTTTTGTTGTAGACATTTGTGTCTTTGCCTTTCTCTTCACTAAAGTCTTTAATATAGGTTATTGTCTTCTATTTATCCTTTTGTCCCCTATGGCCAGCATAGTCCCTTGCCCACAGCTGGCATTTAATACATTTTTGACTTGTTTCAAACCTTAACTGATAGCTCTTCTTTCTCCCCTTTGAATTATTTTTGATGCCCTTAAAATCTTAGAATTATATAGGATAATAGAGCTAAGAAGAACCTCGAAGATCATGCATTGCAAATTCTACTTTTTTATGAGGGAGGAACTTAAGGGTCAAGGAAATCACATAATATGCCTGAGGTCAATTAGCTAATTAGTAGCAGATTGAGGACTAGAACCAAGGCCTTCTGACATTATGGTCAGTATCCTTGCTTCCACACTATGTGTGTCTTACTTTGAATATTTTAAAGTTTTTCTACCTCTGTTTAAATTATGATGAAAGCAATTCATACTGAATTTGAATCCTCTCTCCATCATCCTTCCAGAAACTTTAAATTGTCTTGGGAGGCTCATAGCACAAGATCTCCCTCCTCATATAGCCTTTGAATATAATATATTTATGTTCTGGATTAGTGTGATTAAAACCAGATTTTAATCACTCAATATAAGTTAACGTGGCATGGCCACTAAAACAGTTAATGCTATCAAAGACTAAATTAATAAAAGTGTAGCATCCAAAATTATTTTTGTATGACTGTGTTAGGAGATGCTAAAGACTCCAAAGTAATATATTTGTGTAAAACTCAGAAGGTAATGGAGAGGTATGTAGTGAGTATAAGTAAGCTAGAATACATAAATAAAAAACAATGAAGCAGAAAAAAGGTAAAAGTCCCCCTCACTGAAATGTATACTTGAAAAAGAACCTGTGTGAATCACAGGTCAAAAGTGGCCTAAGTGTTAGATTGTAAATGTATTTCTCTGATATCCTTGCCCTTTTTTCCCCTGAGGCAATTGGGGTTGCCCTGGATCACACAGCTATGAAGTGTTAAGTGTTAAGTGCCTGAGACCAGATTTAAACTCAGATCCTCCGGACTTCAGGGCTGGTGCTCTATCCACTGCACACCAAGCTGCCCCCACTACTTGCCCATTTTAAGGTAAAATCAGGAAACTTTTCCCCCACCCCTTTGGAATCCTCCTCTGAGGTTAACTTTGGGGAGAACTAGGAAAAAATTTGCACAGAATGAAAAGTTGGGATGCATTGATTTGGTATCACTGCAGGGGGGAACTCAAGCAATGATATGGAAAATTCATATGAATATTGGTATAGAATAAGCCAAGGGAAGTGATTTTCCTCTTGTATTTTTTTCTGGTTAGTAAATGGAAGAGATTGACTGGAATAGTGGTAGGGCTTATGTTATTTAAGACTGGCTTGATGAAACTAGGGTCAATTAATTTGAAAAGAGAAATAATGGAAATGTTTTCATGAAAAAGAAGAATTACATTTGTTTTAAATTAGGCTTTAAGGGAAAGCACAAAATACATACAAATCACAAGGAATCATATGTTTTGTTTGATATGCTGAAAAAATAAAGTCCCTGACTATTAGAGCTATCAAATATGAAATTTGTTGGTTTGGGGATAGTAAATGTAATTCTCCATTACCAGAGATCACTAAGCAAACACTGGATGATGCCTTGTTAGGGATAGTTATGGAAGGGATTTCTGCTCCAATTTAGGATAGAATTGACAACTTTTGAGTGATATCTGTTCTACCACTAGGATTTATTATTTTATCTACTCAAGTCATTAGTTATGAATATAACTTCCTTCCCTTCCTTCTAAAGAGGGTAAAAGGTGATAGCCCAAGATACAAATGATTAACAGGAAATTCCTGTTTTAGGAGAGGTTAAAGGATATAACCTGAGACACAAATGATTAATAGAAATGCCTGTCTTATTTACAAATCTCTCTGGAACCTCTTGGATAACATCTCTATATCCGAAGAACAAACTTTGTTTATGACCCTGATTATATATAAAATGAATTTCTAAAATTCTATTCCTGGCACTTGGTTTATCCTTGCCTTGTGCCCACCAACTGGTATCCCCTCACCAGGCAAGTTTGGCCTTTCTAGACGCCAAATGCCTGCCTATCTCTTTACTATCAATAAAGACTTTGTTTTAACACAGCATTGAGTAGCGAATTCATTAATCAGACCTACCCTTTGGTACTTTGGGAAGGAGAGAGAGGTAATCAGACAACCAGATCCATCTCGGCTTAGAGCCTCAGTTTCTTCTCATCCCTTCCTTCCTTCCTTCCTTCCTTCCTTCCTTCCTTCCTTCCTTCCTTCCTTCCTTCCTTCCTTCCTTCCTTCCTTCCTTCCTTCCTTCCTTCCTTCCTTCCTTCCTTCCTTCCTTCCTCCTTCCTTCCTTCCTTCCTTCCTTCCTTCCTTCCTTCCTTCCTTCCTTCCTTCCTTCCTTCCTTCCTTCCTTCCTTCCTTCCTTCCTTCCTTCTTTCCTCCCTCCCTTCCTTCCTTCCTTCTTTCCTTCCTTCCCTCCCTCCCTCCTTCCCTCCCTCCCTCCCTCCCTCTCTCCCTCTCCCCTTCCTTCCTTCCTTCCTTCCTTCCTTCCTTCCTTCCTTCCTTCCTTCCTTCCTTCCTTCCTTCCTTCCTTTCTTCCTTCTTTCCTTCCTCCCTCCCTCCCTCACTCCCTCCCTCCCTCTCTCCCATCCTCCCTCCCTCCATCTCTCCCATCCTCCCTCCCTCCATCTCTCTCTCTCTCCATTCCTTCCTTGCTTCCATCCATCCTTGCTTTTTTTGCTTATTTTTCTTGCTTCCTTTCTCTTTCTTCATACACAAATACACATATATGTGTAAAATAGCATACACATTTATATGTGTATATATATATATATATATATGTATGTGTGTGTCCACATACACATACAGATTACAGGCATTGCAGTGCTTCTTGTATCCACTGAGGTAGTTCCCAAAGTACTGATGACATTACCAGATAGCAACTTTTCCTATATGCTCACCCTTTCCTTAACCATTTTGTGAATCTTAGTTATACTTGAATAATCATCTCAATCATCCTCATGAATAATTTATATTTACCATTAAAAATTGCTGCTTGTGTATAAAGCTAGAATGGGGTTAAATGGTCTCTGCCTTATTACTTTCACTTGTGATGACCAAAGAGAGATGGAGATTTAGCATGGTTTCCTATATCTGCAAAATGTTTTGATTGCTTTGAGTGTCAAGGACACTATAGAAATGCTACTATTGCACACATTAACTAAGAGGATTCCCAAATAATCTGACTGAATGGGGTTTGGCTTCTCTCATGGACCATGCTGACCCCTTTCCCTTCCAGAGTCTGAAAATCATTGCATTTGAGAATGTGGTAAGCAACCCTCCAGTAGCTGAGATTTTCTCTCTGTGTCTCTCTGTCTCTGTCTCTTTCTGTGTCTCTATCTTTCTGTCTCTGTCTCTGTGTCTATCTTTGTCTCTGTCTCTGTCTCTCTCCCTCTCTCCCATAAATTTATACTGTCTATATCATTTATATTTATACCTATATCTCCTAAAGGAGTGAAAAATCACTCTTCCATCTCTTCCATCATAATCATTGATTCTTCAGATTTCTCTCCACTCCCACCCAGTCATGGTTGTTTTATTTAGGTCATAAACATCTTCTTGTTTGAATTAAACCTGTGTTAAGAAAACTTGTTGCTTTGCATATGATCTGTCTGATTCTTTGCAAAAACTTTCTAGTCCATAAGGACTAGAACATATATTGAGAGTTGGAGAAAATGATATTTTTTAGAGTCAGTGATAGTTGACTATCCTTATGTTACCTTTCAAGAGAAAGTGGTACCAATATAATCCTCATTTCTCCTGAAATAAATGAAAAGGACACATATTTGAGCTGTTCCTGATCTCTTTGTTTCTTTATCACTCAACAACAGGCATGCTCTTTTGCCCATACAACAAGTGGCTTATATTGCCCACATATAGTAGGATACATTCAACAATGGAGAAGTCCAACAGCATCAATCCTAGCATCAAAATCCTTACATTGAGTTTCTGGAACATCATGGCAGCAATGTGGTTCAGTGGATAGAATTACTGGAACTGCTGTCCTGAAGACTCAAGTTTCTGAGTTCAAATTTATCTTCAGACAGGTACTGGCTATGTGACCCTGGGCAAATCATTTAACCCCATTTGCCTTAGTTTCCTCATCTGTATAATGAGGTAGAGAAGGAAATGGTAAAGCAGTTCATTATCTCAGTCTGGAAAATCTCAAATGGCATCATGGAGACTGAACTAACTGAGCAACAACAATGATTATTCATGCTCTCATCTCAGGCTGGCCCTCTGACTTCTTAGACTCTCAATTTTGTCCTATTTACTTGTGGCATTTGTCTGATTCTTTCTGCTTAGTGATTTCTCTTGACTTTGCTCTGAGATTGCCTTGTACCACAGCAAGGTGTCTTAACCTTTTCTGTGCAATGAACCCCTTTGATAGACTAATGATACCTATGGACCCTTTCTCAGAATAATGTTTCTAAATACATATAATAAAATACACAAAATGACAAATTAACTTTATAAGAATAGAATTGTCATTTTTCCTCATGTTCATCCAGGTTCATAGAACCCTCCTCAATACACATACACGCATATTATATATATATATTCTCAAAGGAATATATGTGGAAGGCAAGAAGACTTCAGCTGCAGTACTTTCCTGACTCATCCATTCTCAACACCTGTGAAACTGTTTCTGGACACCCAACTTATGATGACAGCCAGTCCCTTTTCATCTCACAAAATCAGTCAAATCTCCAGTCCTGGTCTCTCCTGACTAAATCTGACCTGTTTCTGTCCCTATCTTGTCATGAAAACAATATCTGTTGTTTAAGGATAGCACTCTTTAATTCTTACAAGAATTTTGGAGAAAAGAATTGAGCCATATAGAGAAAGAGTATCATTCTTTATAAGTCCTCTGTGTTAAAAAATCAAAATCTTCCAGAACCTGATTTTTCTATTCATTAATACGAAGAAAGGAGAATTTCATTCCAACCATTGTAACATAGAAGATATAGGCTGTCATGCAGTGTGGACTTACTTATCTACTTGGAACATGAATTTACCCAGCTTTAAAATAGGGGTGGTGACATTTGCCTTAGGTGGTTGGGCAGCTTTCATCCTTCCACAGTGCCAAGGGGAGCCCATGGGAGCACTGTTATGGCTAACAGATTCCTCTTTGGAATTCCCATTCTCAGCTTCCTACAGAGATGTAAGAAGAGCTCGGCACAATGCAGATGGCATATTTCATTAATACAAACAAAAGTCCAGGCAACAGATGCTTCAGGGAAAGGGAAAAAAGGAGATCTCTCTATTGCTCCAACAGCAACAACTCCGATGACAAATTTCTCCCACCAAGCATATTGAACCAACAGCAGAAAACATGTAGTTCTTAAGCCTTAGGCACTACATAGTATTTAAAAGTAGGAGGATCAAGCTCAGTATTTTTGGACAAAGGATGCTTATGCAGAAGAAAGAAATCAACAAGAAATATTACTGAATGCTTTGATTTTTTGGGGGTGGTGGTGATAGGAGACTACAGATTCTCCTATCCATCTTTCCTAAGACCAGCATCACACACATATATTAATAAACTTTAGCTGGTACTACACCCTCAGTGACTGCAAAAGCCAAGCCAAGCCAATTATTTGCACATCAAGGATGGGTTAGGATGGCTCTTGCTCCTTTGTTTCCTGTATTGTTTTGTGGATAATGTAATACAGAGATGATTAATTGCATTGAAGACCCGATTCTGTCTCTGCTTGTGATCTGTTTAAATCAAAATGCCCCAGCCTAAATTACTAAACTATGTCATGTTGCAGTGATTAAAGAATTTTTTAAAAAAATACTTTCTGAACATACTTTTCTCAGCTCATTGTGACTTTGGACAAGAGCCCAGGCAGAGGAGGGGGAAAAAAAGGAGGCGGAGGAAAAGGAGGAAAGGAAAAAATAAAGAGTAAAGATTTGAGGGAAGAGAATTCTGCAATATGTGGGCACTATTTCACTGAGGAATGAAGATTGATAGGAAACATTAAGGAGGCAAAATTACAGCAATTTATATAGCTCCCCAGTAGGGTAGACTTAATGCTAATAAAATATTATAGACCTAGAGTTCAGGATTTCTGTTCTGCTCATAAAAATCTAAATCCACTATATGTACCTGTAGGTGGCTTTAGCATGTGTGTTTCTTTATAGAGGTAATACTCTGTGTTGAAACACTGCCACATTTCTAACAATCTTAGATTTAGAGATCAAAGAGACCTTAGAGTCCATCCACTCTAACCTAGTTATTTTATACAAAAGGAAACTCAGATGCCCAGAAATTATGTGACTTGCCCAGGGCAATGCAGAAAGTGACCAAGAAAGAATATGAACTCAGGTCTTTTGACTTATAATAGTCTTATTGTTCACACTGTATTAATAAGTATCTCTTAGTTAGAATGGGATTTACTTGGAATTGAATCTACATTATAAAAATCTTATATTTATTTAAAACTAGATATAAAATAAGGGGAAAACAAAATAGAAAAAAAGACAGGAAAAGAAAATAAAAACAAAACAAAATATTATCATGTACTCAACAGTATATCAGGGAGGATTCAAGATATGTAGCAATAAATTTCCATTTCAGGAAATCATATATAGATGAGAAATGCATTTTTTCTTTGCTTCCTTAGAGGTTATGCTTTTGTTCTCTACTGCCCACTTTTTTTTTACTTTATTCTTTTCACCCCATTTCATCCCCCCACCTCCCTTACTAAGCAGCCTTTATATATAAATATGCTTGCTCTCTCTCTCTCTCTCTCTCTCTCTCTCTCTCTCTCTCTTTCTTTCTCTGTATATGTGTGTGTGTCTCTGTCTCTGTCTCTCTGTCTTTCTCTCTCCCCCCATGCACACATCTATCTTTCTATCTATCCCCTTACCCACACACATTCCTATATATATACACATATAAACACCTACATGCATACATGTACATACACATATATACACATCCATTTTCACATATGTCGACATGCATCTAAAACAATTATTAATATGGCTGACATATAATGTAGATTTTTCTCTTAATTGATTGGATCCACATTTTAGCAGAAGTCTTTTTTCTACTATTCCCAGTAAATGCTCTTATATACAGCCTCTGCCTGAAGACTTCCTGCCTGAAGTATGGGAAACTCACTAGCTGTTGAGGGACCTTCATTTCCATTGGGCTGGCTTTTATCCAAGAACTAACAGACTTTATAGAAAGCCAGCATTGAAATATATTATAGTGTGGGAGAAAGAACACTGTCTTTGAAAACAGGAAAACTAGGTTTGAGTTTCAGGTCTACCACTTAGATGAGTGACTATTAATAAATTACCTAGATTTAGTTTCCTTATACACCAAATAGACATGGCAAAATTTTATAGTCCCAGGATTGTTGTGGAAAAAAAAAAAACGTTCTGAAGTCTGCAAAATCTTCCCTTGAGTATGAACTATTATTTTTCTTCTGAACTGTAAATAATAATTATAATTTACATTTGTACAATGCCTTGCAGCTTGCAAAATATGTTTCTCACAACTAAAGTGTAAAATTGATACCACAGAAGTTATGATCACCATTTCAAAGAAGAGGAAACCTAAGGCTTTAACCTTAAAAGATTTCTGACTTTGGGACTATTTAGCATCTGAGGCAGGATTTAATTCAAGTCCTTCCTGATTCTAGGTCTGATATTCTTTTTACTATGGAATTCTGCCTCCTGCAGGTTTTTCCCCTTCTCTCTGTTCTCCTTTTTCTACTCCAGATTTTCTGCCCTGTATTCCTGGGAGGATTTCTTACTACTTTTCCTCCTGAATTCCCCAGATCTCAGAATTGACTTAGCCATGATTGGTCCAGAGTTGGAAAGCCTCTCATCACTTTTATACTCTTGAAGTGTCTCTCTCTATCATCACATCTATTCTAATACACATCCCCCCTCAAAAAAAAAAAAGAAAAAAAGGAAAAGAAAATAACAGATTAACAATAAATACAATGTATTAATAGAGAATGCACAATATAAACTACTTATAACATAAAGGCAACTGTGTAACACCATAGACAAAGAAAGATATGGACCTGGACTCAAAGAGGCATGAATTTAAATTTGTCTTCTGACTCCTACTACCTATTGATGTTAGGCATTTTACTTAATCTCTATTTTCTTCCTCTTTTGCATTATAAAATGAGGATAACAGTAGCTCAGCACTCATAGGGTTGTTATGGGGATAAAATGAGATATTTGTATAGCACTTAGTAGGCATAATGCCTAGTACATAGTAGGTATATAATAAATGATTATTCCTTTCAGGCAAGACCGATGTAAAACTATGTATTGTCTAACACCTTCCAAATTATGACTATTAAATGACATTTAAAAGTGGATGATAGATTTAGGCATTATATTCATTATAGCCATATATCATCATTCTAATGTTTTGGCTCTTTTTTTCCTCTTGGAGACTTGTATATATAATATTTTGCAATCTTCTTTCAGAGAGAAAAATTTTTGATTATAGTAAGAAAGCCACCATAATTAATTTGTTCTTATAAAGCCAAGACATTGTTATTGTAATATGTGGAGCCTTATCAGATATTCCCGTAGGAAGGTTGGGAGAAGTCTCAGAAGATTTATTTTATTTTATTATTTTTAGATTTTATTTATTTATATTACACATTGCTTTGCGAATCATGTTGGGTGAGAAAAATCAGAACAAAAGGGAAAAACTATAGGAGAGGGGGAAAAACAGAGAAAAGAAATAAATATAACATTTCTTGATTTACATTCAATCACCATAGCTCTTTTTCTGGATGGTGTTTTCACCCAAAGTCTATTAGGATAGCTTAATCTTATCTTGGATCACAGAACAATTGAGAAGAACTGAATCTTTCTAAGTCGATCATTGCACATTCTTGCTATTATTGTGTACAAGGTATTCCTGATTCTGCTTGTTTACTCAGCAAATCTTTCCAGGCTTTTCTAAAATCACCTTGTTCATCATTTTTGTAGAACAATAATATTCCATTATCTTTATATACTACAACTTGTTTGCTCATTCCCCAATTGATGGATATCTACTCATTATGCAATTCTTTATTACACAAAAAGGGCTGCTGCAAACATTTTTGCATCTGTGGGTCTTTTTCCCTACTTTAAAATTTCCTTGAGATATACAGATCCAGTAATGGCATTGTTGGATCAAAGGGTATGCCAATTTATAGCCCTTTGGACATAATTCCAAATTGCTCTCCAGAATGTTTGGATCATTTCACAACTCCACCAACAATGCATTAATGTCCCAGTTTTCCCACATCCCCTCCAACATGTCTCATTATCTTTTCTTGTCATCTTAGCCAATCTGAGAGGTGTGAGTTGGTACCTCCAAGTTTTTTGTTTTCGTTTTTGTTTGTTTGTTTGTTTTGATTTGCATTGTTCTAATTAATAGTGATTTAGAGTATTTTTCATATAACTTTTATATGGCTTTAATTTTGTCATCTGGAAATTGTCTGTTCATATCTATCACCATTTATCAATTGGGGAATGACATATATTCTTGTAATTTTTTTTTTTTCCCCTGAGGCTGGGGTTAAGTGACTTGCCTAGTATCACATAGCTAGGAAGTGTTAAATATCTGAGACCAGATTTGAACTCAGGTCCTCCTGAATTCAAGGCTGGTGCTCTATCCACTGTGCCACCTAGCTGCCCCTATTCTTATAAATTTGATACAGGTTATATATTTTAGGAAGGATACCTTTTTCAAAAACACTGGCTGTAAAGATTTTTTCTTAGTATTTTACTGACTTTTTCATCTTGTTTCTGTTGGTTTTGTTTGTACAAAACCTTTTAAATTTATTGTGATCACAATTGTCTATTTTACCTTTTATAATGTTCTCTAGTTCTTCTTTAGTCATAAGTTCCTCCCTTCTCAAAAGATCTGATAAATAAATTATCTCTTGTTCTCCTAATTTGTTTATGGTATCATCCTTTATGCTCACATCATGTCTCCATTTTGACCTTATTTTGATATGGGGTGTGAGATGTAGGTATATGCCAACTTTCAGATATATTATTTTTGAGTTTTCCCACCAATTTTTTGTCATATAATGAGTTCTTAATTCCAGAACCTGGGGTTTGGGGTTTATCAAATATTAAACTATGATTAGTTTTGATTTATTGTGTTGTGTATATCTAATCTATTCCAGTAATCCACCATCTATTTCCTAGTTTATATCAAATGATTTTGCTGACTGCTGCTTTACAATATAATTTTAAGTTTGGTATTGCTAAGCCAGCAAACTTTGTGTTTTTGTTTTCATTAACTTGATATTTTTTACCTTTTGTTCTTTTTAAACTTTTGTTCTTCCAGATGAATTTTGTTATTATATTTTCTAGTTATATAAAAATAATTTTTCACAGTTTGATTGGTATTGCACTGAAAAAGTAGATCAATTTAGGCAGAATTGTCATTTTTGTAACATTAGCTCAGCCCAGCAATGAATAATTAATATGTTTCCAATTGTTTAGATCTGATTTTATTTGTGTGAGAAGTGTTTTGTAATTGTGTTCATACTTTCTTGGTTTTATCTTGGCAGGTAGACCCTCTAGTATTTTGTTTTGTCAACAGTAATTTTAAATGTATTTTATCTCTTGCTGATGGGTTTTGTCAATAATATATAGAAACACTGATAGTTTATGTGGCTTTGTATTATATCATGCAACTTTGCTAAAGCTGTTGTTTCCAGTAAGTTTTTGAATGATTTTCTAGGATTTTCTAAGTATGTCATCATATATGTGCAAAAAGTGATAATTTTATTTCCCCAATGCCTATCCTAATTCCTTTAATTGCTTTTTCTTTTCTTATTTCTAAAACCTATATTTCTAATGCAATGTTATATAATAGTGGTGATAATGGGCATCCTTATTTTACCTCTGATTTTATTGGGAATCCATCCAGCTTCTCGCTATTACAAATAATGCTTGCTCTTGGTTTTAGATATATACAACTTACTGCTTTAAGGAAAGCTCCCTTTATCCCTATTCTCTATAGTGTTTTTAATAGCTATGAGTGCTATAATTTGTCAAAAGCTTTTTCTGCCATCTATTGAGATTATCATATGATTCCTGTTGATTTTGTTATTGATATAGTTGATTATGGTAATAGTTTCTTGATACTGAACCAGCCTTGAATTCCTGGTATAAATCCCACCTGGTCTCAGTGTATTATCTCACTAATAAATTAATGTAATCTCTTTGATAATATTTTATTTAAAATTTTTGCATCAATATTCATTAGGGAGACTGGGCTATAATTTTCTTTTTTCTGTTTTGCCACTTCCTGGTTTGGATATCAGTAGCATATTTGTGTTATAGAAGAAATTTGGCAGTACTTCTTCTTTAACTATTTTTCCAAATAGTTTACATAATATTGGAATTAATTATTTTTTAAATGTTTGGTAGAATTCACTTGTGAATCCATCTAGCCCTGGAAATTTTTTCTTAGGTAGTTCATTAATGGTTTGTTCAATTTCATTTTCTGAAATGGGACTATTTAAGTGATTTATTTCTTCTGTTAATCTAGACAATTGATATTTTTTGTAAATATTCATCCATTTCTGTTAAATTGTCAGGCTTGTTGCCATAAATTTGGGCATAATGGCTCCTAATCATTGCTTTAATTTCTTTGTCTTTGGTGGCATTCACCCTTTGCATTTTTGATGCCAGTGATTTGGTTTTTATCTTTCTATTTTCTAAGCAAATTGATCAAAAGTTTATCTATTTTGTTGATTATTTTCATAAAACCAACTCTTAGTTTTACTTATTAGTTCAATAGTTTTCTTTGTTTCAGTTTTATTGATCTCTCCTTTGATTTTTTAGAATTTCTAATTTAGTATTTAATTTAATTAGTATTAATTTTGGGGAGGATTTAATTTTTTTTTTTTTTTAGCTTTTTTAGTTTCATGCACAATTCATTGATCTTTTCTTTCTCAATTTCATTCATGTAACTATTTAGAGGTATAAAATTTCCCCTAAGAACTGGTTTGCCTGCATATAGGTTTTGGTATGTTGTCTCAATATTGTCTTTCTCTTGCATGAAATTATGGATTGTTTCTTTGATTTGTTGTTTGACCTACTCATTTTATAGAATTAGATTACTTAATTTACAATTGGTTTTTAGTTTATCTTTCTCTGCCCCTTGATTGACTATAATTTTTATTGTATTTTGGTCTGAAAAGGAATCATTTACTATTTCTTTCTTCATTTGATTGTGAGGTTTTTATGCCTTAACATATGGTCAAATTTTGTTTAGGCACTATATATTGCCAAGAAAAAGAGCATTCTCTTTCTGTCCCTATTTCTCCAGAGGTCTATCATATCTAGATTTTCTAGGATTCAATTAACCTTCCTAGTTACTTGTTTTTTTTGTGACTAGATGTGTCTGATTCTGAGAAGAGAAGAATAAGGTTCCCCACTAGCATAGTTTTGCTCTCTTTCTTCCTATAACTTGCTTAAAATCTTCTCTAGGAATTTAGCAGCTTTTCCAGATGGTGCATACACATTTAGTATCATTAATATCTCATTGTTTATGCTACCTTTTATGAAGATGTACTTTGCTTCCTTACCACTTTTGATAAAATTTATTTTTACTTTTGCTTTATGAAAGATCCAAAGTGCTAGCCCTGCTTTTTTTTTTTAATTTCAGCTGAAGCATAATAAATTCTGTTCCAGCCTTTTTCCTTTCTTCTGTATGTTCCTTTTTGTGTCAAATGTGTTTCTTGCAAACAATATATGGTAGAATTCTGTTTTTTAAATCACTTTTCTATTTCCTTACATTTCAGGGGAGAATTTATGCCATTTATATTCATAGTTATAATTATTATCACCATAATTCCCTGCATACTATTTTCTCCCTTGTATATACTTTTGTTCTCTCTTTCTACACTGTCCTCAGTAGGATTTTTACCTGCCCCACTTACTACCTCATCTCTTATCACTCCCCTTTCTCTTAGTATTGTTTTTTTACCCACCCACTCATTACCTTATCTTTTATGATCCCTTCCTCTCTTCTCTTATGTTTGTCCCTAGTATTTCTGACCTCTCTTTTATCTTGTCCCTCCCTTTTCTTTTCCTCTTTCTCCCCCTATTTCTTTATAGGGTTTTCTAAATTTCTATACTAACCTGAACAATTAAGTTATTCCCTCTTAGAAATAAAACTGATGAGATTAAGCTTCAGGCAATGCTCATCCCACTCCTTTCTTTCCTTCTATTATAATAGGTCTTTTGCACTTCTTGATGTGAATGAATTATCCCATTATACCTCCCCTTCTCTCTTTTTTCTAGTCTCACTTAATGTCTTTGTCTTTGATGTTATCACATCAGAGTCCATTCACACCCACACCATCAGTCCAGGTGATATCCTCCTCTGTCTGCCCCAGTGACAGATACAGTTCTTAAGAGTTACAAATATCATCTTCCCATTTAGGGATGCAAACAGTTTAACCTTTAAATAATAATGTATATTTTCCCCTATTTATCTTTTTATGCTTCTCTTGAGTTCTGTGTTTATAGATTACATTTTCTGTTTAATTCTGTTCTGCTTTTTTTTTTAAATCAGAAATAATTGAAAATCTCTTATTTCACTGAAACCCCATCTCTTCCCCTGAAAGATGATGCTGAGTCTCTCTAGGTAGTTAATTCTTGGTTGTAACTCTGAGTCCTTTGCCTTCCAGAATATAGTGTTCTAGGCTCCCTGATCCTTTATTGTAGAAGCTGCCCAATCCTGGATAATCCTATGTGTTGCTCCTTGATATTTAAAATGTTTTGTTTTGTTTTGTTTTGTTTTTTCTTGCAGCTTGCAGTATTTTTATTTTGAGATTGTAGTCTTGAGATTTTGCAACAATGTTCCTTGGGGTTTTCCATGTGGGATCACTTTCTGAAGTTGAACGAGATATTCTTGCAATGAGTATTTCCCCTTTGTTTCTAGAATACTGGGGCAGTTTTCTTTAGTGATCTCTTGAAGAATATTATTTAGGCTCTTTTTTTTTGGCCATGGCCTTCAGGCAGGCCAATAGTTTTTAAATTATCTCTTTTGGATCTAATTTCTAGGTTGGCTATTTTTACAGTGAGGAATTTCACATTTTCTTCCTTTTTAAAATTATTTTTAGTTTGTTTGACTTATTCTTGTGTCTCACAGAATCATTAGGTTCCATTTGCCCTGTTCTAGTTTTTAATGTATGATTTTCTTCAGTTAGTTTTTATATTTCTTTTTCTAGTTGGTTAATTCTAGTTTTTAAAGAGTTCTTTTCTTCATAAATTAATTTCCTTCCTTTTCCAAGCTGTTGATTCTCTTATTCATGCCTCTAATTTCCTTTCTCATTTTTTCTTCAACCTCTCTTATTTACCTGTTAAGGTCTATTATTTGTACTTCCAAGAAGCCTCTTTGGGCATAAGGCCAATTCATACTACTCTTTGAGATTTTTCCATGCACATTTTGTCTTTTTTTTTTTTTTTTTTTTTTTTTTTTACTTTTATGGTTGAGCTCTGCTAGTCTGCTAGTGAGGTAAAAGGAGCACAAGTTTCCTGTGCAGCTCTGAACTTTGAGCAAAGGGACCCCTTTTGTTTGCAGGGGGTACCTTTGCTTGCTCTTTTCAGGAAACAACCTGGTTTCCTAGAATTTGTATTCTAAACTAGGACTGAAGGCTACCCCTCTGATCTGCTCCTCTGCTGAGCCAGGATTGAGGGTCTTAAGTGCTGATTTGCTGTGATTAAGACCCTCTCACCAGCTTTCCCAATCTCTATCTGAGCTGGGCTGAATACCAGTTTTTCCCCAGTAAAACTCACCTTTCTTTAAAATTTTCCAGTCTTTCTTGAGGTGAAGAGTGGTTTCATTCCACCAGATTCTGTTCAGAGTCTTAGTTTCATGTTATTTTTGAGGAAAACTGGGTGAGCTCAAGCAGCTTCCTGATTTTACCCCATTATCTTGACTCTACCTCTGAAAGTCCATTCAAATACTTTTTCACCCCAAGAGGCATAGCTGCATACTCTCAGTTCCTCTCATTCCTATATCTAGTACAAGATAATTGAAGCTAACCTCCATAATTGAAGACAGAAATGGCCTGCCTTTCTCACAAGGAGAGAGTGTCCCAAACCACCTGTTGAGGCTCTCTTAGGATCCTTTTTGCCTCCTGGCAAAAAAAGATATTCTTTGACATAGGAAGCAGCATGGCCAGAATCTCAGAACAGAGATTGAAAGCATATTGCCTGTACTAGTAATGAATGTTAAGCTTGAATCATGAGAAATTAGCCAGGTATTAAATGGTATGACTATAACCTAACCAACCAAAGCTATTTTTTCTGATATCTGTGTCCTTTTTTAAAAGTGTTTCCTTAAATTGGGAACTAGTATGGTAAGAACTAGGCATTGGCCCACATCTATCATCAAATACTAAGTTAAGGTCAAAATGGGTTCATGATTTAGATGTAAAGAGTGATATAATAAGCAAATTAGAAGAACAAAGTATAGTTTACCTTTCAGATCTGTGGAGAAGGTAGAACTTTGTGGCCAAAGAAGAACTAGAGTTCATTATTGAATACAGAATAGATAATTTTGATTATATTAAGACATTTTTGTACAAACAAAAGTAATTCAGACAAAATTAGAAGCAAAGTAATTAGAAGGGAAAACATTTTTATGTACATAAAGGCCTCATTTCTAAAATATATAGAGAATTGACTCAAATTTATAAGAATATAAGCTATTCTCCAAATTGATAAATGGACAAAAGATATGAACAGACAATAATCAGATGAAGAAATTGAAACCATTTCTATTCATATGAAAAACTGCTCTAAATCACTATTGATCAGAGAAATGCAAATTAAGACAACTCTGAGGCCCTACTACACACCTGTCAGATTGGCTAAGATGACAGAAGCAAATAATGATGAATGTTAGAGGGAATGTGGGAAAGCTGGGACACTAATACATTGTTGATGGAATTGCAAACTGATCCAACAATTTTGGAGAACATTTTGGAATTATGCCCAAAGTGCTATCAACATATGCATACTCTTTGATCTACCAGTGTCTCTACTGGGCTTATATACCAAAGAAATCTTAAAGGAGAGAAAGGGACCCATATGTGCAAAAATTTTTTGTAGTGGCAAGGAACTGGAAACTGAGTGGATGCCCATCAGTTGGAGAATGGCTGAATAAGTTATGGTATCTGAATGTTATGGAATATGATTGTTCTATAAGAAACGATTTTAGAAAGGCCTGGAGAGACTTACATGAACTGATTCTAATTGAAATAAGCAGAATTGTATACCCCAACAACAAGATTACACAATGATCAAATTTGATGGATGTGGCTCTTTTCAACAATGAGGTGACTCAGGTCAGTTCCAATGATCTTGTGATGAAAATAGGACTACACCCAGTGACAAGACTGTAGGATCTGAGTATGGATCAGAAAATAGCATTTTCATTCATTTTTGGTTTTGTTTGCTTATATTTTTTTTCTTTCTCATTTTTTCCTTTTTGATCTGATTTTTCTTGTGCAGCAAAATAATTGTATAAATATGTATGCATATGTTGGATTTAATATATTTATTTAAACATGGATTTAACATGGATTACTTGCCATCTAGGAGAGCAAGTAGGAGAAAAAAGGAGAGAAAATGGAACACAAATTTTGCAAGGATTATTGTTGAAAAATATCCATGAATATGTTTCAAAAATAAAAAAGCTTTAATAAATTTTTTTAAATAAATAAATAAAGTAAACAATTTCTTTTGTAGTCAAAAACAGACATCTGTGGGGTTGGAGTTGCTTTGACTCCTTCATAAAGACAGTTCATGGGATTGTGTCAATGAATATTCAAGAGAATATTTATGATTGTAATTTTTTTTTTAAATTTTTTTTATTATATATATATATATTTTATAATATTATCCCTTGTATTCATTTTTCCAAATTACCCCCCCTCCCTTATTCCCTCCCCCCGACGACAGGCAATACCATACATTTTACATGTGTTACAATATAGTCTAAGTTCAATACATGTGTGTGAATATCATTTTCTTGTTGCACAATAAACATTAGAATCCAAAGGTACATGCAACCTGGGCAGACAGATATTAGTGCTAACAATTTACATTCCCCTCCCAGTGTTTCTTCTCTGGGTGTATCTACCTCTGTCCATCATTGATCAACTGGAAGTGAGTTGGATCTTCTTTATGTTGAAGATTTCCACTTCCATCAGAATACATCCTCATACAGTATTGTTGTTGAAGTGTACAGTGATCTTCTGGTTCTGCTCATTTCACTCAGCATCAGTTGATTTAAGTCTCTCCAACCCTCTCTGTATTCCTCCTGCTGGTCATTTCTTACTGAGCAATAATATTCCATAACCTTCATATACCACAATTTACCCAACCATTCTCCAACTGATGGACATCCATTCATCTTCCAGTTTCTAGCTACAACAAAAAGAGCTGCCACAAACATTTTGGCACATATATGTCTCTTTCCGCTCTTTAGTATTTCTTTGGGATATAATCCCAGTAGTAGCGCTGCTGGGTCAAAGGGTATGCACAGTTTGATAACTTTTTGGGCATAATTCCAGATTGCTCTCCAGAATGGCTGGATTCTTTCACAACTCCACCAGCAATGTATTAGTGTCCCAATTTCCCCACATCCCCTCCAACATTTGTCATTATTTGTTCCTGTCATCTTAGCCAATCTGACAGGTGTGTAGTGGTATCTCAGAGTGGTCTTAATTTGCATTTCTCTGATCAGTAGTGATTTGGAACACTCTTTCATGTGAGTGGATATAGTTTCAATTTCTTCCTCTGAGAATTGTCTGTTCATATCCTTTGACCATTTATCAATTGGAGAATGGTTTGGTTTCTTATAAATTATGGTCAGTTCTCTATATATTTTGGAAATGAGACCTTTGTCAGAACCTTTGTTTTTAAAAATATTTTCCCAATTTGTTACTTCCCTTCTAATCTTGTTTGCATTAGTATTATTTGTACAGAAACTTTTTAGTTTGATGTAATCAAAATCTTCTATTTTGTGATCAATAATGATCTCTAGTTCTCCTCTGGTCATAAATTCCTTCCTCCTCCACAAGTCTGAGAGGTAGATTATCCTCTGTTCCTCTAATCTATTTATTATCTCCCTCTTTATGCCTAAATCATGGACCCATTTTGATCTTATCTTGGTATATGGTGTTAAGTGTGGATCCATATCTAATTTCTGCCATACTAATTTCCAGTTTTCCCAACAATTTTTTCCGAATAATGAATTTTTATCCCTAATGTTGGAATCTTTGGGTTTGTCAAAGATTAGATTGCTATAGATGTACCCTTTTTTGTCCTTTGTATCTAATCTGTTCCACTGATCTACCGGTCTATTTCTTTTTTTTTTTTTTTTTTTTTTTTTTCACTTCATAGACACATTTTATTTATTTATTTAAACATAAACATACACACAAGAAAAACCAACCAAAAAAACAGAATCACCCAGCTTGATCATACATCTTATCAACTAGGCTTTGTTCTAAGAACCAAGTTGTTTGATATAGGGGCAAGCATGCTGGTCTGGCAGTCATGGGGCCTGGCTTTATTAAACAGTTGGATGATATTGGGTAAATCTTTCCCTTTTATCATCAACATCATTGTTAAATAACAGAGTGGGATTAAATAGTCTCTGTAGACTCTTTCATGTTTAACATTCTAAGTTTCCAAAAATTGTGTGTTTGACTGCTCCCCACTTTGTAAAAGTCAAATCAACTTCAAAAGGCAACAATTTGCTAGTTTTTAGTTTTTTCTTTGGGGAGCCTGACAATGTCCTACTTAGAATATTGACAAACATAACATTCAAGAATGCAGTTTGTGCAAGGCAGAATACAGATAAACCTACCTCCTATGACCTCAGGTGTTTTAATTCTATTATTGAGGTTTTAAATTGCATTAGATTGAAAAAAACACAGGATATAGGTAGGGAGAAAGCTGCAATACAGAGTTGACTCTAGGTTTTGTTAAAGCATAATCTTCCAGGTTGTTGTTGTTGTTTTTTTTTTTTTAAATCTACAGTTGCCAATTATGTCTCTCATAATATATTTATACACTTGATTAAAAAAACATAACTTAAATGCAGAACTTGACATTTATCCCTACTATATTTCAGTTTTCTGCTTCTGGCCATTGTTATTAAGATTTATAACTAGAAGAAAAATCAGAGCTCATTGGATCCAATTATATCCCCCATAAAGAGGAAACTAAAGGCCAGAGAGGGGCCCAAACTGGCCCTATGCTGTAATTAGTAAATAGAAGAACCATGATTTGAAACCAGATCCTCTGACTCTAAAACCAACATTCTTTCTCACTTATCAGGATTTTGTAAATCTTGACCCACATTATTAACTACACCTAGATCAGCTATAAATTTAGTAATTGTGCCATTTATGCTTCTAGCACTGATATGACAGAGGAGCAAAGCAGTGGTACCATTCAACCCTCTGGTTGGGTCTATACCCACTTCTTCTTTGGATCGAATTCTACTAATTCTACTAATTCTAATTTAAGCTTAGAGTCCCTAATGATAATACTGCTGGTAGATGCAAGCGTAGTCACTGGGCACCTCCGGTTTCAGGTACAGGATTCAATAGATTTGTCCCCTGGCTTCTGCATTAGCTTATCCCCATCTCAGTTGGCTAGGAAAGAGCAGAATGAATCACAGCTCACCTGGGGCTTGGTTGTCAGGAGCACAGATGCCATGACTTCTGTGCTCCCCTATTTTGTAGGGGCAAGAACCTCAGGAGCTATGTCTGTGACTTTGCTTAAGGAATCAGAGGATTGAGGCAAAAAGGAAGAGACAAAATTACCTCTTTCTGCCCACGCAGCAGATCCGGCCACAAGTATCTACAAATGCCAAAGAGAATCTGGGATTCCCTCCAAAGATGCACGTCTTTGTGTAAAGAGGAATCCCGGAAACCCCTCTCTAATACTTTTCTCGAATCTCAGAAATGTGGGAAGGAGTCTATGGCCTTCACAGCACCGCTGTTTAAGACGTCAGCCTAGCGTTTGGTCCCAGAGTGCTCCACAGCAGGATGCACCCAGGGCACGCTTGCTCCCCTCAGGGGATAGTCTGGGGGGGTGGCTCGGGGCCTGGAGGCAGAAGCAGCGCTGAGGGACTGAGCCCAAGGCCCCGTAGCCCTCTCGTCCCGCGCAGTAGGAGAAGTGAAGCGCCCAAGCCGGGGAGGGGAAAGGGGGTGCGGGTGGGGTGGGAGAGGCCGCAGCTAGGTAAGACTAAGGCGGGTTTTACCTCTACCGGTCTATTTCTTAGCCAATACCAAATGGTTTTGGTGACTGCTGCTATATAATATAGCTTTAGATCAGGTACACTTAGACCACCTTCCTCTGAGTTTTTTTTCATTAGTTCCCTTGCAATTCTTGACCTTTTATTCTTCCATATGAATTTTGTTGTTATTTTTTCTAGGTCATTAAAATAGTTTCTTGGGAGTCTGATTGGTATAGCACTAAATAAATAGATTAGTTTGGGGAGTATTGTCATCTTTATTATATTCGCTCGGCCTATCCAAGAGCACTGAATGTCTTTCCAATTATTTAAATCTGATTTTATTTTTGTGGCAAGTGTTTTGTAATTTTTCTCATATAATTCCTGACTTTTCTTTGGTAGATGGATTCCCAAATATTTTATACTATCAACATTTGTTTGGAATGGAATTTCTCTTTGTATCTCTTGCTGTTGCATTTTGTTAGTGATATATAAAAATGCCGAGGATTTATGTGGATTTATTTTGTATCCTGCCACTTTGCTGAAATTTTGAATTATTTCTAGTAGCTTTTTAGCAGAGTCTTTGGGGTTCTCTAAGTATACCATCATGTCATCTGCAAAAAGTGATAGTTTAATTTCCTCATTTCCTACTCTAATTCCTTGAATCTCTTTCTCGGCTCTTATTGCCGAGGCTAGCGTTTCTAGTACTATATTGAATAGTAAAGGTGATAGTGGGCAACCTTGTTTCACTCCTGATCTTACTGGGAAAGGTTGCAGTTTATTTCTATTGCATATTATGCTTACTGACGGTCTTAAATATATACTCCTGATTATTCTAAGGAATAATCCATTTATTCCTATACTCTCAAGAGTTTTTAGTAGGAATGGATGTTGGATTTTGTCAAATGCTTTTTCTGCATCTATTGAGATGATCATATGGTTCTTATTAATTTGATTATTAATATGGTCAATTATATTAATAGTTTTCCTAATATTAAACCAGCCCTGCATTCCTGGAATAAATCCTACTTGATCATAGTGTATTATCTTGGAGATGATTTTCTGAAGTCTTTTTGCTATATGATTGTAATTTTTATGCACACATACAAAAACACACACATATGCACACAATACATACACATACGCAGTTAAAAAGTCTTGTGATAGCATCACCCTGAAATTATCGCTCTTAAATATTCAATAAAAGTTTCATGAATCGCAAAGCATATTTTTAAAAATCCCTTATACAAATAAATAAGCCCTCTTGAGACAATGAGGACTTAATATAGTTTATACTACTCAAAGAGATTGTGATCTCTCATAAATGAGGGACTATCTATGTATAGTTTTGTTGTGTATGTTATGTATGGGCTTCTCTGGGTATTATATGTATTTGTCTGATGTGTAAAGAGTGCTCTCTAAAGAGCGATATTTCTTTTTTCTTAACCTTTGGCTTAGTTTTGTTTTCAATTCCAAATTCGCTTTCACACAACCCTCTCCCTTATCTGTTGAGAAGATAAGAAATACAACCCATTACAAATTTGAAGTCATGTAAAATACTTCCTCATATTAGTCAGGTTCTAAAAAAGGAGGATATATTGATTTAGATTTGAAATGTGTTATATTTCAGTTAACTGAATTGCTCTCTTGTTCTCACTGAACACACTTATTCCACAAAACATTGGTTATGGATTCTTTGTTGTGTAGCATTTATAGTAATCATAGATAACTCTTTAGAGATAATATTGTCTAGGAGAAAGTAAGATTTGGATTGAATTCAAGGTGATTATTTGTGTGATCCTATATAACCACCCTGAACTTTAGTTTCTTTTTTATAGGTTGGAAAAATACTATTATTCTATGGACACATTCTGTTTAGATGGGGGGAAAGCATGCAATGTCTTTGATCATTGTTTCTGTTGGTCTAAAAGTTACTGTTGGAATCTCTTCCTCTGAAAGTGAAATTTATGACTTGAAAAGTGTAACATCATTTAATTAAAAAAAATGTTTTTAAGAAAAACAAATATGGAAGATAGCCAAGAATAGATTACATGCATTTTTAAAAGGCTTTAATGCTCACATTCTCCATCCCTAAGAATTTCTTAATCTAAATTGAGCAGGATTTGAGATTGACTTTTAAGATAGGAAGTGAAAGACTAAGAGGTTTATGCAAAGATAGGAGAGAGAATAAATTAATTTACTGAACTTGTCTCAACTCCAGTAGATAAGTAACCCCAAAGGTACCTGGGAGTTAAGCACAAATAGTTCAAGTTCTCTCAGCCCTTTCTGTCACTTGCACAATAATCACTTCAATAACACCAAGGCATTCTAATGAATCTGGCTGCCTATCAGTGTCCTTCAGTAACTAAGACATTTTGTTATTCTATATGTCAAAAAAATACTTGGTAGGCACTTTGTAGATATAGATAGACATAAGTAGTTGACAAAGTTATTGTCAGTCAAGAACTGCTGCTATCTGTAGGAATAAGTGAATCAGCAGTGACAAGAAGACAGACTACTTCCCTCACCCAATGTTCAGTTCCTGGATATTGCAGTCATTTCTGGGCATCTCATTAAGGAATGAGATTCAGTGAGTTCAGAGAAGAGCCACAGAAATGATTAAGGATCCAGGATAGATTGACTTGGGGGGAAGATGAAAAGAAATAAATACATACAAGTTGGCAAAGAAAAGACTAATGAGTAATATAACATCCTGTTGATAGCTAAAAGGTAGTATCAGGAAAGAAAGAGAAGAAATTTAACATACTGTAGTCTGGGGTGGGAGTGATGTTAATATGGATAGTTTAGAAGTCTGCCAGTAAAGGCAGATATTAGCAAAATTAGCAATTTTATGGCTTTGGTTGTCTTGAGCTAAGATATAGTCTCCAAAGTAAAGTATGCTATGTCAGTCCAGCATCCAAATCTACAAATGTTGAGTGGACAACATACATGTGGTTCATTAGCTCATTTGATTAGTAAACAAGATCAAAGTAGTCAAGGGCTCAAATCCAGCACATTGTTTGATTTCATGGTGACAAGGTATCCCTAATCTTGGCCTACTATATTGCAAAGCCTGGAGTCTATCATTAGGATGAATGCAAGAGAGAACAAATGAATCAGTTACAATTCATTTCTCCAAACTGGACAAAAAACTCAAAGTATATGACTTACTGGTGGTGGGAAGAGTATCATCTTTTTGATAATATATATTAGCTGGTAAGAAAAAAAGTGTTAATATACAACAAAATTTTGAATGAGGACAAAGAACTGCTTAAAGACAATTGACAAATTCTAAATATTGCTTAGGGCTGAGGATGTATTTCAGATGAATTTATATTTCAAGGTGGTAGGAAGAAGGTTAGAACTCACAGTTGGAGAAATTTTGTTTGTTAGTTTTTCTTTTTTCCTGAGGATGTTTTTCCATAGATCTTAAAGATTCCATTGAGACTTCTCTGATCCTCATGCTTAGAAAGGAAATACAGAGGAGCTTTTATTTGTAAGGGAACATGATGTGTAGCTAAGTCCATATCAATGGGAAAAATGAATTTTGTATCTCATATGTTATTGGTTATAACATCTTACCTTAAGTATCTAGAATAAATAGGGGGGGGGGGAACGTTTTCATGTCTCCAAGTCTTTCCTTACAAGTGCTGAGCATATTGTTTTCCTCTGTTGAGGCTGGGTTGAGGAATGTTATGTTTGTTATTTACTTATATTTTTTGAAAATGATATTAAGATAGTGATGATGATGATGAGGAAACAGAAGGCATTTGGAGATCATGTCCCATCATTTTAGATTCAGTACTTCAAGGTGGGTGTTTGCTTCTTAGTATTAGAAGATATCCTATTTATTATTTCTTGATTTGTGTCATTCTTGTTCATATTCTCTCATGAATATTCCTTAAAAATACTTATCCAACATTATGGAGGACTTACTTATACTTTAAGTTATCTTTCAATACTGTTGAATTCTTTTTTTGAATATTCATTAATTTTTTTCAATTCTTTTCAATTTTTTTTTTTTTTTTTGGGCATCAAGGGAACTCATATAACATTCAGGCACATATTGTTGACCTCAAAGTCTCTCCCCTTGTTGAAGGATAATCATATGGTTGAAGATAGCCTAAATTACCACTGATGGAAGTATATGTCAAAGATATCACTGAGTTGGCCTTCAGTATGCTTTCTTAGAGATTCAGTGGTCATTTTGCTGCAAAGATCTTCATTTATACCAAAGAAAAGAAGGAATATTCAAGATTTCTCTCCAGCAAGCCTCAACAGGTGATTGATGGAATACCTCTTTCTTCTTTGCTTGGCATTTATTTTATTCTGTTTAGACCTAGCATAGCATCCCAATTTCTCTAGGTTTGTGGCATCCACTACCTTCAAATTCTTGGGCTTCCTTAACCCATTCCATTTAGCTGGCTTAAGCAATAGCTTTCTTAATCTTTCTTCATAAATCAATCCCCTTGGACTCTTAAATCATTTTTATTGCTATTCCCAGAATCTCCTCCAATTTATTGACATTTTTTGGTTACTGAGGAGCTCCAAAGTGTACGAATATGCAAACTGCATTTTGAGATGAAACTGCTGGGGATTAGCTCATACATAGTTATGGGATGATCCAAAAGTGAGTTATTAGTTAGGAAACCACGAGTTAGTGAAGTTTGAGATATTTAGAGATGCTAGGACTTTAAAAAAAATCTTGTATCACTTCCCAGAAACAGAAAAGGGAAGTTAGAACATAAAGCATAACCATATGGGCGGTTTAGGCAGTAAGGGGTAGGAGCCCAGCTGTTAGAGGCAAGTGTAGGTCTCTGGTGGTTGCTGTGTACTCAGCATTCAAAAGCTTTTAGGCAGGCGGCTATAAAGTAAGTATTGTTGTATAGGGTGATTGAATCTCTACGCATTATTCTCCACCTGGTTCTATAATGTTAGAACAGATGAACTTCTTCATCACTGGAATATAGAACACACTTACATGCATATATTATGTGTTTTTTTTTAAGATAAACCACAGAATGATTCATTAATCTTTGCAAGTTTAGAGAAAATTCAGAAGGCTCAAGATGTGCAGGTGTGGGGTGCATTAGGAAGAGTTATCTGCGACAAAGTAAAGATTAATATCCAATCCTAACCTCCCCTATCATTCTTACAGTTTATATGATCCTATTAAAGATGAAACAAGAGATCGTCACATTCTAGAGACTGATGCCATAAAAATGGAAAGAAAGAAAAAAAAAAAAAAAAAACAGGAGATAGCAGATGTTTATCTCAGTGTTCAGTTTGGTTCCCAAGGCATCAGGAATCATTCATCATTCACACCAGTATCACATAAATAGTTGGAGGGGATTATAGGATTTATTGGTCAGGAAAGAAACAGAGAGTCTCTTGCATGACTCCATTGAGAAGATAATAATTAGGGAAAGACTAATTTGTAAGCAGTTAGAAGTGACAGCTTTGTGAAAAGATATGGATGAAGGACTATCTTGGGTCACTTTGACTACCACTAAGATTGTCCACCAGATGGCAGACTTTCTGAGTTTGGAGTGTATATCTTTATATATCCATATTTTCTAAGTTCTATAATATCTAAATAGCTGTCTATAGATGATATCCCAACTCTCCACATAAGTTCATTCCATCTCTACCTCTTAAAATAATATTGCTTGGCTATTTAGAATCTTTGAAGTATCCACGTCCATTCCTTATATTTTCCCCAATTCCTTCTAAACTTTCTGGCCAGACATTTCCATATATTTCTCCTTTGACAAGGGGAGGGGGAAGGAAAAAGCCTTTTCTTATTAAGGCTTTAGTCATTTATATGGCTTCAAAAGTGATACTATTGGCCTGACCCCAAGGGACATGTGATTTATCATTCATCTAATGTGAAAATGGGTTGAATCCCATTTTCCTGTAATAGCTAATTGTAGGCTTGTTTCCAGCATAACCATACCCCCTCCATCACCCATTATAGCTCAATACTCCCTCACTTTGCCACTTCCCACTTCTGTATTTTCATGGTTAAATTGGTGCTCACATCAACTGCACAAGCAAAATCCCTTTGCCTCTTCTTAGCATCTTCACATTCCTTTCCCCTCTGCCCCCATTACTATGGGTGGGCAGGTTCTGCCTGGTAAGAAAAAGTAAGTAAACCAAGATTAGTAACTCAGAATGAGCAGACATGGATGTTTATGATATGTTTTATAAATCTCTTTATTATCATTCACCTCTAAATTTGATCCTCTACTTCCCTCTTTTCCTTAAAAACATCACTCACTTTTTCTTTTCTTGGGCTCTCATGCGCCTCCTTGGTCATAATGTCTCATTTGGCTAAAAACTCTCCCTTCAGAATTACCATTTATTTCTTCATTGCCTTATCTGACATACTTTTTCACTTGGTTTCTTCTTGATGTATATTTTAAGACCCATCTTTTTTTTTTTTTTTTACTGTTTTCTCCCTGAGCTGCTGAAAATGATGTAAGAATATCATACATACTCACAAATATGAATAACTTGGACACAATTTGATAGCACATTTAAAAATCTTCTAAATGAAGAGTTCCATTGGATTTTGAATCTGTATAAAACATTAAAAAATAAATTAATTTCCAATTACTTTGAAAGAACAATTTATTGATGTCAGAAAAATGGAAATTTACTCACCAAATTTCAACAATGACAACAACAAAAACATTCATGGATGGAATTAAAAATATAGTTCATGATTTAATAAACATAGCTGATGGCACACTTCTTCCATTTGGATCTCTGTATCTTTTCAAGGTACCTTTTTCAGCTATGGCAGCTACTAACACAAGTATTAAGCAATTATGAAGGGACCTTCAAATCACTGTGTATAACAGGTTTTTTTAGAGTTAATAAAGCATATTTATCCATATTACATTCAGCAAAATATCATTATCAAAATAGTATTTGAATTTTCTTCAACTTTTAATCAGAAAAGTTACTCTCATTGGCAGAAATGCAGTGAGATAAAGTAGATAGTTAGTTATAGTCAAAGTTAAGCTGGCTGTATGACCACAGGGAGATAATCTTTCTGGATCTTAGTTTCCTTACTTGTAAGAAGGAGATAATGATATCTTTTCTAGCTAACTCTAAGATTGTGAGGTTTTAAAGAGAAAATGCATTCATATCACTTTGGCAGAATTTTCATGTTAGTTAAGTATCAGTTAGTATAATTGGCAAAAAAAAAAAAAAAAAAAAAAAAGGAGAGGCAAGGTGGTCAGCACCTATGTTTGGTTTTTATGGGAGAAATATATTTTGAATTTCAGCAGTTAAGTGATTCAGTCTGAGAAGGCAATGCTACTCTTCAGAACAATAGAGGAAGGGGCTTTGGAGTAGATCTTAAGGATTGTGGAGTGATAACCTGGGGCAATGCCCAGGCCACTGCCAGGAGCCATACTTGGAGCCACATGGATACAGAGAGGCTCAGAGATTTATCCCAGGAACATTTTGCCCTCTGCATGAAGGCCAAAGTCCCAGTATTTTTTAAACTTGCCAAAAGTTAAAGATGACCACCACTCAGGAAAGGGAAAATTATCTGACCTTGAGGTTGAAGCTCAGCCAGAGGTCAGCTACCACCAATAATACTTAATTCCCAGGGAGAATTATAGCATCCTCACAGCCTCTGAAAATGAAAGTCTGGAGGCCCAGGGATGGATGAGCCCACATTTCTCAGGGGCAGGGAGTGCCTTGGGTCTTGATCCAGTAATCAAAGTAGTGGACAGGTGGCAGAGCTTAGACCAGCTATTGCTGTTGCCAAGAAGCTACTGCCACTTCACTAGAGCCAAGTGCCAGATAATTCATATTCTGTTGTTAAACAATGGACAAATAACACAAATAAAAACTGTTTTATGTGCAAATGGTATTTTTGGAGATATTTTGTTCTTTTCACCATTGGGACCCTGGGATTCCGTGTGCTTTGGAAGTGGATTGTAGGAGGGTGGGGAGTTGCTTAAGTCTATAGTAGGTGCAGAAATTTCTAGCCAGTGAAATTTTTGTGAAGGCAGGATGCTCACCCTGCCACAAATGTTAACAAAAAGGAATTTTATTTGAGATTCTACCCTCTTTGTTCAAAAAGAACCTATTCTATCCTTGTCTCCTTTAACATGCTGGCCCATAGCTATATCTACATATCTGCTGATCCCTTTCCTTCATTTACTTTGTCAGTCAATGATCCTCTAGACTTAGTTACACAGCCTTCCCTCACTTGTCTTTTTGGTATAACTTGTTGAGATAGCACTGATAGGATTCTGTTTCTTCTTAGCCATGCATTTTGTGTACTGCCTCTCCTGTTTCTAGTTACCTTGCAAGTTCATGGGTACTGGAGACAACTCTTTCACATTCATGATTCTTCTTGATCATGCACCAGCAGTGATGGTGCACAAGGATTCAGTAGATGTAGTTTGATGTAGTTCAGGTGAGCAAGCCAAAACAAAGACTAGAGGGATACAATGAACTCTTACTGTAAAGCTTACTTCTTCCATAGTATATATTATTAGTGTTGGGGAAAAAGGTTTGTTAATCTGTCTAGTGTAAAGATTAGAGGATAATAGGTAGATTTGCTTCTCTCTGGTGAAAAGCTCCAAGAAGCAGTTAAAAGTTGAAGTGACATCACACAAGCCAATAGGCATAATCTATCTTATATGCTGGCCATGTATAAACTGCAAGGCCCTCTTAAATTTCTCACTTTTTCCTCCTTGACCCGTATAATATATTCCCTGAAGCTCTGGATTGATTAATGTGAACATCCATCAGAATTAGCATCAGGTTAGGTTCTTAGAATAAAGCAGTTCCATGTGGCCATCATCTAGTAGTCATGGAAGAGGCATAATGACCCACTTGTCTTATTTTTTTAAACACAAGACTATGGCTTCAACAAAAAGTTGAAGGGCCAGATGATTGCTTTGATTCCTTTTTAAAAACTCTCAGATTCATCATCTCTATCTCTAATAACTAAACCTAGTCACTCCAGGACTACATAGGTCAAAGACTTTATGATAACACAATTAGCTTATATAAAACCATATATTTTGTTTCAAGTACACTAAAATATCCTGATAACCCTGGTAATGGAGAGGGGAGCTGGTGAGAGTTTGAAGTTGAATATACAAGTAATGTTGCTCAATATGTTTAGTTTAAGAGAGATGGAAGATTAACTTCTCTCAATCCCATGTAGTGATTTCATTATATGGGAACAACCAATGGTTCCTCTGTACTGCTGGAAATACACACTTACACACACATAAAATAAGTGTTTTTTTTTCTTTATTTGAATTGAATTTGCATCATTCACCATATATATATATATATATATATATATTCTCCATGTATATATGGACTATTTTTATTTTTTTTGTTTTTTGTTGTTACCAAGTGGGTACTCATTGATCATTCTATTTTTGATGATAGCAGCAGAGAATTTTTGGAGCCCTAACTTTCTTGAGGCAAGAACAGGGTTCATCTCAAAGGCTATAGTTGGGATCTGAAATATATAAAAATTCGAACAGGTGGGCTAAAAGTGACTGACATATTCATGGGAATGGGATAGTACAGCAAATACCTTGTTCATGACAGTTCCCTTGGAAGATAACTTTAGTTATCCTGGCAAATTCTAGGGCTATCATTCATAAATGATAGTTGAAATAGGTTTTAGATATGAAGCAGGAGCCCTACTTCTGCTGGTGATTGGGACAATGTGTTTAAATTTTCATTGTTGTTGGAAGTCAATTTGAATTCTTCATTTGAAGTTTTCTTGGCAAAGATACTGAATAGTTTGCCATTTCCTTCTCTAGGTCATTTTACAGACGAGGAAACTGAGGCAAACAGGATTAATTGATTTGCCCTGAGTTAACAGTTGTTCTTAAGACAATTAAATTTTCCACAGCTAAGAGGCAGATGTCTGAGGTAAGTGTAAGGAGTGAGAAGGAGGTCAGGCCTGTTGCTGAAATTTCAAATTTCAGGATTTTAGGAGACTGTTTTCAAGCACTATGGTCCAGTAGAAGCCCACTGGACTTAAAACTTAAGACCTGGCTTCTAGTCTGAGTTCCACCATTAACAACTTACATGAATTATTCATGTATCATATGACAGATTAGAGTACTTCTGAAGTACCCTTCAGCTTGGAATCATAGATTCTCAAGATGACAAAATGGCAGTTTGTGGGGGAAAATATCTTCCTTTTCAGAAGCTGTGTTCATCCAAACTAGCTCTATTTTGATCTAATTTGCCTGTTTCTACATCCCTGGAAAAAGTAAGTCCCTTGAACATTACTATAGGAATGGACACTCATAGAAACAGCATAGTAAGTTACTTTGTTTTTATAAATGTCTGTTTCGCTGTTTCTAGCCATATGAAAAAATGCTCCAAGTCATTATTAATCAGAAAAATGCAAATTAATACAACTCTGAAGTACCACTACACACCTGTCAGATTGGCTAGAATGACAGGGAAAGATAATGGAGAATGTTGGAAGGGATGTGGGAAAACAGGGACACTGATACATTGTTGGTGGAATTGTGAATACATCCATCCATTCTGGAGAGCAATTTGGAACTATGCCCAAAAAGTTATCAAACTGTGCATACCCTTTGATCCAGCAGTGTTGCTACTGGGCTTATATCCCAAAGAGATCTTAAAGAAGGGAAAGGGACCTGTACGTGCAAGAATGTTTGTAGTGGCCAGAAACTGGAAACTGAGTGGATGCCCATCAATTGGAGAATGGCTGAATAAATTGTGGTATATGAATATTATGGAATATTATTGTTCTGTACGAAATGACCAACAGGATGATTTCAGAAGGCCTGGAGAGACTTACATGAAATGATGCTGAGTGAAATGATCAGGACCAAGAGATCATTATATACTTCAACAACAATATTATATTATGATCAATTCTGATGGACAAGACCCTCTCCAACAATGAGATGAACCAAATCAGTTCCAATAGAGCAGTAATGAACTGAGCCAGCTACACCCAGTGAAAGAACTCTGGGAGATGACTATGGAACACTACATAGAATTCCCAATCCCTCTATTTTTGTCCACCTGCATTTTTGATTTCCTTCATAGACTAATTGTACACTGTTTCAAAGTCTGATTCTTTTTGTACAGTAAAACAACTGTTTGGACAAGTATACATATATTGTATTTAATTTATACTTTAATATATGTAACATGTATTGGTCAACCTGCCATCTGAAGGAGGGGGGTGGGGAGGAGGGGAAAAATTGGAACAAAAGGTTTGGCAATCGTCAGTGTTGTAAAAGTACCCATGCATATATCTTGTAAATAAAAAGTTATAATAATAAAAAAAAATAAAAAAATAAAAAAAATGTCTGTTTTGTTGTCTCTTGTACTTTTAGGGAAAATTCTAACATACTAGTTTTATTTAGGTGGAGGGGGTGAACTCAGATTAAGTAATATACTACCTATCAATTACTCATTCTGGAGTTTTTAGAATGGGATTAATTTCCTTCATTCTTGTGTCTTGGGCTACTTTGTTGGTGTTAATATCATATGAAATGGATTAGGAATTCTCTCTGAATTGTTAAACCATTTAAGTGATTATATGGCTCTAGAAAGCAATGAGCCCTCTAGGTATTGTGCTTATGTGAGATTAGTCTGTTGCTTCCTTAACTCTCTAAAACTCCTTGCTGTGAAAGCTTTGAAAATTTGTATTTTGACAGTATCTGTGGAAATGCACTAAATCCCAAATCACTTCCTGTCTTTGGACTTGTTTATGCCATTATATTCTTCTTTGGAACAATATAGCTGGTACATTTGTTCAATAATGGTGAGGATTCCATGGTTTGTTTTATTATAAAATTCAGGTCATATTGTGAATAAATTTAAGACACGGAGCTGTTTGTTGTTTATTAGGTAAGAGTCCCAACATTATAAGAAATAAGATGTTGATTCTTTTAGAAAAGACTTCCATAGAGCTTTTAAAGTAATCTGTTGACATTTCTATAGAAACAGGGAGAGACTTTGAGTATCTGTCTTCCTTTCATAGAATTGATTGCATGTAACCAAACTTCCCTATTTTCCAGAATTAGGAAATACCAAGAGTGCTATAGGAAATGAGTTTTGCTTGATAAAATAGCCTCTGGCATTATGTCTTCCACATTTCCCTTTAGTGCCCTTGTAGCTTCTTTATTGTTAGATCTAATGAAGATTTTATTTGTTAGTAAATAAATTATTCAAAACTTTAATAAAATAAAGAAGGCAAGTTATATTACTGAGTTGTCCAAAGAGGGCATATGTTTAAAAAGAATTTTAATCAAGCCTTTAATGTTTGGAATGGTAATTTTGCACATACTTGTAACATTCTACTTGCTACTGCAGGAGTAATGTCATCCCAACTCTGCAGGTACTGTCCTGAGACATTCTGGTTGATTATATTGGTTTATGTTAGACCAGCCTCAATTTTATAAGGTCATGAAAGGACAATTTAGGGTTTCCCCTGAATTTGATAAAGAAATAAATATAAAAATTTTTAAAATTAACTGTTTCCTAGGGGTCTGGAATCTTTTTCCAAGAAAATTTGAGATTCTTCTGTTTAAGGAAGTACCGTGTAAAATTCAGTCATTGAAGCTGAAAGATGAAGAGGTAAAATTCAAAAGTTACTTTTGATAGAAAACTTGTTTTTAAATCTGTAGAATGTATAAACCTAGTTACTTGATTCCAGAGGGCTTGAGCCATTAGTATCCTGCTGCTCATATGGTTAAATTGGAATCCTTATTCTAACATTTTCATAGGGAACTGAATGGATCAGCAATTCAAATAATAGTTTTGGAAGAAATAGACTTTTAGCTAAATATACATTGTCTTACAGTAACTTTAATGATTGGATAGCATTTCCTGAGTGTTTCTGATGAGCAAAAAGCTCCCCCAAAACCACAGTGAAAATTGAGTGCCAGGGCATCACTGGCAAGTAAAAGCAGTTACTACATTCATGAATTTCCTTTCTGTTTACACTTTAAATAAACAAGCTAATTACTGGGTCTGTTTAGCTAGCAGCTTGTTCCTATATTATAGGCTATTATATGTCATTAATAAATGGAATTTGTGTTTAAATTTCCAAAGTTCTGTATTTCACATTAAGGGTATCAAATTCAGTCAATATTTTAATCTGCTAATATATGTGATCAAAGCATAAAGCATGGAAAATCAAGTATAGCTTTGGAAAAATGAAATATAGCAAGCAAAACAGGCAGTATGGTATAGTTGGAAATTCTATGGAAATTCTATGAATTGGTGTTCAGGAGTCCTGGATATGAATCTTGGTGCTGACACTTATTAGGTGAGGGACAAGGACTAATTCATTTCATCCCCTGAATCTCACTTTTTTCATCTGCAGCCATCATCACCATCTAACTCATAGAAATAGCTGAAAGAAGGGCTATAAAAATTTAAATACAACGATTAGTGATTTTAAACTCATCTTCATGAAGATCCCAACCCTCCTACAGCTTGGTAGATGAATTTCAGACTCTATGATCAAAAAGAAATTCATCACCTTCTGTACCAACTGTTGTTGAGTCCATCCAAACTTTAGTAGTCACATCCTCAAATAGCAGGCCCTGTCCCATCCCTGTGCCCAGCTTAGCAGGACTTGACAAAGCCCAGCATGACATCCTCACCACAAACCTGGAATGGAGCTTTTAGTGGAAGACAAATCCATTCTTCCTTTCTTTTTGTGTCATACTTGAAAAATCATTCTCTTTAGCTAGATAGTGAAAGAAGAAGAGGAGGAGAAAAGAATAAACATGTATATAGCTCCTACTATGGGTCAGGCACCATGTTAAATGCTGTCCCACATTTTTTGCAAACATTATTTTATCTGATTCTCACAACAATTCTACAAGTTAGGTGCTTTTAGTTTCTCCATTTAGCAACTGAGGAAACTGATTAGAGATTAGGTGATTTTCCCAGAGTAAGTGTCTGAGACACCTTGGAACTCTGTACCTCATGATTATAGGTCTAGTATTCTATCCTTTGGCTACCAGTTGTTTCAACAAAGCACTGACTGGCATGCAAGCCCTTATTCCAAGGTAGTATACCTTCCTTCTCACAATGCACTCTTATCTTTTGACCCTCTGATAGCTAATCCAATTTTTTATGAGGCCACTTCAGGAAAAGTTTGGACACAATTTTTATTGAGGAGAATAATTTTCCTTCTAGCTTACCTATGCCTTTACTTAACAGATATCTGAATTTTCTCCCCAGCTCACTCTTTGATCTTCCTCTCCCACAATGTCTTCTACCTTCACTTTCTATTTTTCTTAAGTAAATATATCTTTTGAAGGAAAGAGTGCCTCACTTCACAACCATTCTCTCTGGAGATGGGATTGTGGTGTTAGGAGCTTTTGAAGATGCATCCATTCTTAGATCAGAGCGTTATAATATGTATTCTCAGTCCTTCTTAAGTTCATAAAATAAATAATGCCTCAACAACAAAAAAAGGAAAGTCTCTTGAAGACAAGACTTGTTCAGTGGGTGGCCTTTAGGCTCTATTTTTTGTTCTTTCAAATATGAAATGCCTTGGTTTATGTAAAGTTAAGAATTAAAAAAAAAATAACAAAAGGATAATAAACTAATCATTATTTGAAATGAAATTTCCTGAATGTTTAGTCAAAATGACTGCAGTTATAGTATTTACAGTATTTCCCTGTAGCCCCAAGAAGTAGAAGCTTGCCATAGGACATTGCTTTGGGCTTGCAAAATGCCTCTTTTCAACTTCTTTCTATAGTTCATAATTCCTCTTTGATTTAAGGAAAAACAAAGAACTTTAACATATCATGGCCTTTTGGTCTTTAGTAGTGTCTGCTGTGACTGTTAGTCACTTGTATCTCATTTCCTACTCATGCCCTACAGCTTGGCATATGAGCTTCAGGCTCTGTGGTCAAAAAAGAAAAACATCACCTTATATACAGACTGTTGATGAGCCCATTCAACAGCCAACAGAAGAAGGCTTCTCCTCAATTAATCAGCCCCAATTTCATCATTGTGCTTAGATAAAAAGCTAGCTTGGCAGGATCTGGCAAAGTCCAACATGGTCCCCTCACCACAATGAAACTTGGAATGGACCTTTTAGTGGAGTACAAAACCATCTTAAATATACTGGCCTGGAGCTCAGAGGGTCATCATAGATCTGAAGAATATCTCCTTAAAGGCATAGAAAATTATATGGGTAGGGGGTGTTAGATTGAACTATATTAAGTTGTGATATTTCTCTGTATACCTTCTCACAAAAAGACAGTACTCCTGGCACATTTCAGTCACACATACACATACATGATCACACTCACTTCCATCTCCAAATGATTTCACCACTTTGATTTTCCAAATACATACAGACTATGTAATAAATTAGTTGCTGTTCTTACAGAATCCTGAAATCTAAAGTTGTAAACATTTAGGGGATATTTGAATTTTTTCTTCTTAGAGCCCCAAGGGCAGGATAGGCCCTTTTCAAACAGCTGGGAAATGATGCTTCAACTATAGGAGAATCTCTGCTCTGAGAGCTTTGGGAAGTACAGGTGTGATTAAAAAACAAACAAACCCTGAAATGGTAATGAAGAAAAACGGGGCAATTCCACAACAAATTGGAGCATTTAGAAAATGCACTGTGGCTTCAGAGCTTCCTTCTCTTGGTGGGATTTCTTGTTCATTTAAAACTGTTTTCTCGGGTGACTGAGAGGTAGAAAGAAGAAATGTAGCTTTTGGCGCAATTTCCTTGGTGAGTGTTGAAAGCCAACAAGGATTTTTAATTACCTCTGGGCCAGGTGGAGTCTACCTAGGTTTTTGTTGGCCTTCACCAGTCACTGACTGGTGTTAATAATCTTGGCCTGGAAGGCCTCAGGATCAAAATCATTCTACCATACTTCCTTTTCTTGCTTTCTTTCCTTTCTGTGTGCCGTGTACTTTATGAGCTCCTGGGAACAAGTTACTAGAATGAAAACACGGTCCATGGAGGCTTCCTGCAATTTGTGAATGAAGCTAGCTTCAAAGGTTATAAAATGTAAAGGAAGAAGGAGGTGATGGAGACTTCAAAGCCTGAGTCTTTCAGCTGTAATAGGCAGGTTAGGTGCTCAGGAAATTGAGGCCAGTTCTGAAATGCAATGGTCTTTTACTTATGACAAAGTACAATAGCAGAGACATTACAGAATCCATACTTCATAGGCAACATTTCTATTATACTTAGACTCAATATCAGGTCAACTCCCTCTTACTCTATTGCAGAAGTCATTGTGAAGGAAAATGATGAATTTTTAAAGATAAATTTCTATTAGGTCAGGCTTTGTGTCTCCGGGGCTACCTCGTGTCTTTGGGAAAACTGGTGGGAGGTATTTCTTTATTTAAGCATACTCAACAGATTAGGTGAGTAAATACAAAATCATACATTTTCTAGTTAGAAAAAGGGCACATCATTGGAGCAGGCAGCAAGGAGAAACAGAAAGAGATCCTCTGGGGACTAATGGAACCTGGAGCTTAGTTCCCAGTACTTTGGAATATTACATTTTTTTTATTAGTGAAGCCAATCTGGATTGTCATGTTTAGGAGTAATTTGGGGGAAGATTGTGGGTTGTTTTATTGTTCAAATAAATGACAGCATTTTAAAGAAAAAAGTAAAGCAGTAGTCATTAAAAATTGCTCTCTTAAAAACCACAGCAGTGGGGAACTTTTTTTTTTTTTCTAGAAATATGAGAGATGGTGTCTGCATGCAAAGCATTTGATGAAAGCACAATAAAATCTTAATGTTTTGATTACAGAATCACTGGAAGCCCTTATACGGGGAAAACTCTTTGTGAAAGGATGCACCAGATGATTACCAAGCAGACAATTGTGTCAATAAATGTATGTTGTACCAATCACACAGAAGTTGGGTTAGGAATAAGGAGGGAGCATGAATTAGTGTTGGCTGAGGGAGCACGTGGACATCCTGTGATCTAAGAGTTAAAATTGTTTTTTAATAAGTGGAATTATGAGTTTTTAAAATCACTGTTGCCTGGCTGATACTGGGATAACTTGGGTTCAGAGAAGATGTTGCCCATATATTACAGGAGATGTCTTGGGGAGAAATTTAGTAGAGGGGGGTAGAGCAATAAGTTCTCTCTTGGTGGTGTGAAGGCCACATGCAGCATAACAACATTACATTTTAATGTGAGCCAGTCGGATGAAGCACTGGGGGTTTTGTCATTCATTGGAAGACTTTGAGGGAACTAATATAATATATTAGCGGCAGGTTGTTCAAAACGATTCTAAAAATGGAAAAGAACCAAAATGTTTATTGCAGCAATTTTATTGCTGGGAAACATGGACTTTAATACCCGAGTGTTTGTAATATATTCACTTGCATCTCTAAGGAATTACAGACTAGCAAGAATTATTTGGATTGTGTGAATATAATTATGCTACAATTTGGGAGTTAAATCTCCCTTTGTTTTTATATATTTTTTTTATTAATCCCATGGATGATAGGGGCTCATGAGGAAGATTATGAGCCAGCAAAAGACATGAGCTGGGATCAATCCAAGATGCTTCTATTATTGACTAGTAAATCCAGGCTATGGTATCAGCTTGGAGTCCTTTTGGCTAGGGTTTTGTGGCACTACTATAAACTCCTGTTGTGTCACCTGTCAGGTCATCCCAAATCAAAGCTATATATAGACTCAGCCTCTGCACATAACACCACTTTGATCATATTTCACTTGGTCAACTTTCCTAGGCCCACTTTACTTCTTTTGAATTCCTATTTTCATTTAAAGTTGAGATCAAATTATCTCCCAATTTTTGTCTTTCACAATCACCCACTCATTTTATTAATTCCTCAAGTCCCCAAAAAGAAACTAGATTTTGCATTTTCTTTGTATATAGTTTGTATTTCCCATCCCTCCTTCTAATCATGATGTCTTTTCATTCCTCTTCTCAGAGTAGATGGTAATCTCTGTGGAGAAAGGGGCTGGGTTTTAATAAACAATCAATATTCTGTGTGTATATGTGTGTGTATGTGTGTGTGTGTGTGTGTGTGTGTGCGTGTGTGCGCGCGTGTGTGTACTTTCCTTAGAAGGATAAAAGGGCTGTTCTTTATGATGTATTGTGCTAATTCCTTCAAAGTTTATTTATATTTATAATTGAATTATCATATTTTAAACACATTTTAACAGTTTTCCATTTGGAATTCTAATTCTCTGGCATTCCTAATATTCTTGAGTCAGTTCTATGTGTTTGTCATGTATAAATAAGCCATATCATTCAAAGATTTTGTTATCGTTAATAAAAGCAGTATATTCATTATGATGCTATTTTGTTAGTATTGCCTATAATTATAGAATCAACAATAAATTGTTGTTTTTTCATAACAAAAAGAGCATGTGAAAATATTGCTTTTACAAGTTCATAATTTTTAAATGAGTTTTTTAGGCTATAAGATTTGATTACTTTGTATAAATATATGAAATATAATTGACCTATATTCGGAAGGGACACTAGTGGCTTTTTTCAAATTAATTAATTAATTGATTGATTCTTTTATATATATTGCTATATGAATAATGTTGAGAGAGTAAAACCAGGACAAAAGGGAAAAAACAAAGGAAAAGAAAAAAAAGAAGTGAATATAAAATGTTGATTTATATTCAATCTCCCTAAATTTTTTTCTGGATGCAGATGACATTTTCTATTCAAAGTCTGTTGGGATTGCCTTGGATCCCTGAACTACTGAGAAAAACCAAATCTTTCATATTTGATCGTCGCATATTCTTGCTATTATTGTATACAATGTATTCCTGCTTCTGCTTTTTTTACTCAGCATCAGTTCATGTAAATCTTTCCAGGCCTTTCTAAAATCAGCTTATTTATAATTTTTTTATAGAATAATATTCCATTACCTTCATATACTGCAACTTGTTCAGCCATTCCCCAAATAACAGGCATCTATTCATTTTCCAGTTCTTTGTTACCACAAAAAAAGAGCTTCTACAAATATTTTTACATATAGGTCTTTTTTCCTCATTTATGATGTCTTTGGGATACAATCCCAGTAGAAACATTGCTGGATAAAAGGGTGTATACAGTTTTATAGTTATTTGGACATAGTTCCAAGTTGCTTTCCAGAATGTTAGAGCATTTCACAACTCCACCAACAATGCATTAATGTTCCAGTTTTTCCACATCCCCTCCAACATTTATCCTTATCTTGTCCTATCATCTTAGCCAATCTGAGAGGTATGAGGTGGTACATCAGAGTTGTTTTAATTTGTATTTCTCTAATCGATAGTGATTTAGAGCATTTTTCTGTGACTCTAGATGGCTTTAATTTCATCATTTGAAAATCATCTTTTCATATCCTTTTGCCATTTATGAATTGGGGGATGATGTAGTTCTTTGAATATTTTAGATATGAGACCTTTACCAGAATCACTGACTGTAAACAGTTTTTCCCAGCTTTGTACTTCCCTTTTAATTTTGTTTCTGTTGGTTTTGTTTGTACAAAACGTTTTTAAATTTAATGTAATCGGTTGTCTATTTTGCCTTTCTTAATGTTATCTTCTTTAATCATTAATTCCCCCCTTCTCCAAAGATCTGATAGGTAAATTATCCCTTGCTCTTCTAATTTGCTTATGGTATCATCCTTTATGCCTAAATTATGCACCCATTTTGATCTTATTTTGATATGGGTATGAGATGTAGGTTTGTTAAAACATATATTTTCATTTATGTAATCAGTATCATCAATTAATTTATCTGTGAGGGAGTAAATTGGTGTAACTAAGAAAATCTAAGTGGGAATTGGAACACTTAAGGATTTAGCTTCTGTTCTTCAAAGACCTATTATGTGGCCTTGAACAATCTATTTCTTCTCTCTGGACATCAGTTGACTCATCTGTATAATGAGAGAGTTGGATTAAATCAACTCTGAAGTTGTTTTTAAAATTTTCTAAAAATTATTTTTCTAAATATTTCTATTTCTAAAAATTATTGAGTTCCCATTATAAGACTAGATGCAACTGTGTGATACAGGGGATAGAGCACTGAGTCTGAAGTCATTAAAACTTTTCCTGAGTTCAAATCTGACATTAGACATCACTAACTTTTGTTTCTGGGCAAGTCACTTAATCTTATTTGCCTCAGTTTCCTCATTTGTAAAACGAAGTGAAAGAGGAAATGGTGAACCATTCCAGTGTTTTTGGTAAAAACATCCAAATGGGTTCGTAAGAAGTTGGACATATCTGAAACAACTAAACAGCAACAAAATTATGAAGCTAGTTTGATGATAAGCACAGTGGAGTCTAAAGAAGTAAAATGAAATACTGTTTCTACTTAGAAAGTCAAAGTTTAAAACATTTAACAGTATATGAGCTTATGTAGGTATCTAGGTGGTGCAGAAGATAGAATGTTGGAGTAAAGGAGACAAAAGTTCAGATTTTTCTCTGGGGATAAGTTATTCTACCTCTCAAAACTTGTTTCTTTATCTTTAAAATGGGAATAATAAGAACACCTATCCCCAAGAGCTATTGTAAGGATCAAATAAGGTAATACATATAAAGCACTTCGTAGATCTTAGAGCACTGTATAAATGCTAACTAGCTTGATTGACTCAAAGGGCATATAAGGAAGAATAGTGGAAAACAGATTTGTCAATTTCTAAACTAGACTTGTTTGCTATTCATTTTGGTAGGTGCTTACTTAATACCTGAAAGAACAATAGGAAAATGCTAATAGGAGAAGTTTATAGACTGATTTACTCATCATTTTTTTTTTTTTCCTTTTTATGAGGCTGGGGTTAAGTGACTTGCCCAGGGTCACACAACTAGGAAGTGCTAAGTGTCTGAGAGCAGATTTGAACTCGGGTCCTCCTGAATTCAGGACTGGTGCTCTATCCACTGCGCCACCTAGCTGCCCCTTACTCATCATTTTTGAACCATGATTTATCCCACCTACCTTGGATCCACCCTTGGATGTTCTTTTAGAATCTATCCATATAGATTTATGTTAAATACATAATATATTTTTATAGGTCCTGAATTAGTGTCAGTATTCAAAATTATAATACATATTTCCCTTGACCTAGAACCAATTATCCTATTTTATATAATTCTGACTTTAAATAGTTCAAATTCAAATACATATTATCATGTTAAGAGATTTAGGACCTAGCTGTATTATCAGAGCAATAATAAAGACTTTTTTTGGTCCCCATTAAGTAGCACAAAACACATTTTCATTTAATGAAGGTGGTTTGGGAAGAGACAAGAAACAGAAGGGACTAAGCATTTCTGTAATGCCTATTAGGAGGGAGAAAGAGGTTCTGACTGGAGACTCTGGTACCCTACAAGGCCACTTGTCAAAGCAATAAGTCCCTGTAAGCCAAACCATGGAGGAACTCATGAGTCAACGTCTCTAGTGGAGAAACCATGCTTTTGTTATCCAGCAGCTTCCTAGTACAAAGGGAAAAGAGATTCTTGCTAACTGGTTTCTAAGTTAAATTGTTTCTATACTGCTGAGAGTATTCTTTTAATTTTGACAACTAGAGACAAAGTATTGGTTACCTCATCCTAGTTGTAATTGTGTCCATTATTTATATATTCCTTAAATTGAACTGTTGAGCTTACTGAATTCTTGGAGAAAACACTGAAATTTTCCAAAGTAGTATGACGGCAGTATGATAATGAAACAAATTTCAGGATTGGCTTAATTCAGAATGCTATAATCTCCCTATGCACAGGTAGATTTTTCTTTTTCTTCCTTCCTCCTTCCCTCCATTCCTCCCTCTCTCCACTCTACCCTCTGTCCCTCCCTTCCTTCCTCCCTTTTTCCTCCCTTCCCTCTCCCCTCTTCCTTCTTTCCTTTCTCTTTTTTTTCTTCCTTCCTTCCTTTCTTCCTCCCTTCCTCCCTTCCTCCCTTCCTCCCTTCCTCCCTTCCTGTCGGTCTTGCCTAGGATCAAACACCTAATAAATGTCAAGTGTATAAGAGCAGATTTGAATTCAGCTCCTCCTGATTCCACCGCTGGTTCTCTATGCATATCGCCACCTACCCAGGTGAAAATTTTCACTAAATTCCGAAGGATTTGCTTTACTATTTTATATATTTTTGAAACAGTCATTAAATTGGGGTCAGTATTCCTTAGAAAATTAGCTTCATTTCTTTACCTCCATTAATGTATTTGGGCCTTGTCCACCCTGATCTATCTCACCACATGTTTTACTTGCCTAAGAGAATATCCTTGGGGAATCATTATTTAAGAACAGAGCTCCATTTAATTAAAACAGCAGCTTTCATTGTAATTAAAGGTAATTGAGAACTTACAGTGGAAAGAATTTTAATAGGGGCACAGTAGGGGTCAGATAAGGAGGGCACCCTGGTGAAGACTAAGCCCATTGACCTATGGCTAACCCTGGGGCCTTCCAGGATAAAGGCTTTTTATAGTGTTCTCTTCAGATAACACTGAGCTTATACTGCATGCTTATTTCAAACCAAGTTTTATACAGAAATAGTAAGCACCTTAGTAAATAAACAACTAGAGACTGACTATCTCTTTACATAAAGTAGCAAGTAAGAATTTATACATTGGGCAAAACTAACTTAATAGTTTTATCCCCAGATATATGTAATCCTGCTTCTGCCAGTTTACTGCCTATGGGACCTTGAGGCCTGGACCTCAGTTTCCTTATATATGAAGTGAAGAGATTGAATCAGATAGTCAATATGGCTCCTTCCAACTCCGTGTGTGTGTGTGTGTGTGTGTGTGTGAGTGTGTGTGAGTGTGTGCGCGTGCACCCTATTGACTTGAACATTTTCCTCTCTCTGACTCATTTGTTCTCTTTATGTAAATAAACCTCTGGAATGCTTTGTATTGTCCTTATATGCCCATATTCCTGAATTTGTCACTTACTCAAGCTTGATCAAAGCTATTTTTTCTTTATTTGTTATGTAAGTGGGCCACTTCCACCATGTTCTCAGACTCTCTGGATTTTGTGTTTCTTTGTTTATCTTAAGTACTTTAAAGATAATCATCATAACTAATAATGTCACTTTCATTTGTAATGTTGTTTTTACAATTATAAAGTCTTTTAGGCTATCCTTTCTTCATGATGCTCAAAATTATATGAGGAATATCACTTCTATTTTTAGATAATTAAGCTGAATATTAGAATCTAAATTAATTGCAATACAATAATGACTTTTGTATAGCACTTTAAGTTTTGTTCAACGTTTAACAAATATTGTTTCCTTTTATCCTTATGATAACTCTGAAAGTTAGATGTCATGATTAGCTTCATTTGGCAGATGAAGAGTTTGAGATATGTAGCAGTCCAGTAATTTATCCAGAATACTAAACTAGGGAGTATCCAAGGTCATATTTTAACACCAACACTCTATCCACAGATAGATCACATACAGTGAGTGCCACAGGCATTATTTGAACTTTTGATGTTTTCTGATATGTAGTCCAGTACTTTCTCCTACATGCTACCTTGTGTTTCAAAGAAAATGGAAAGACTTCAGGGGCCGCCCCAAGGTAATACAAATGCTTCTGTTTTCAACCAAAATCACCTGGTAGTCTGATTTATTACCCTTACCAGTGTTTGGGAATTATAGAAATTGCTTCAGAATGTGTGGAAATACTTTCACCTACTGATTTCTTAAAACAAACATTTAAAAAAAAGTCAAAAAGTGTTTTGTATGCTATATTTATCTTAGTTGGATTGCCTGAGAATAATGGTAAAGAAATCAAATAGTCATGTCAATAGCAATGTTAAGTATATGCTGAGAAAAGGCTACAAAACATAGTTTAGCTAAGCAAGTGGACTAATACCAAAGCCCTAGTTCCCTGAAATTATATTACTTGACTAATCAACACAAAAGAAAACCCTCACATTTAGTAACTGTGCTAGAAAGAAATCCTTCACCAAGTATTGTGTGCTATGATAGAAAGAAGACCTGTAGATGTTTTTTTTTTTTTTTTTTTTTTTTTTTCAGGATCATGACTTGGAGGATGTTATTTGAGGGCTGTGGACATCAGTTTCCTCACCTGGAAAGTGAGGGTATTTATCTAGGTGATATCTAACGTTCCTTCAAGCTCAAAATCTCTGTCCATGTGAATACATGTTGCTGGAATTCCCAACATTAGGGTACCTGTGCTTTTTTGGCCTCACAGCCATTCATACAGTCACATACTTCAATGGTAGCAAACTCAAATAGAAACAGATCCTGGTGGGCTGCATAGTAGTTTAGAAAACCACAGATTAACATCATCTCTTTTGTATTTTTTATTTATTTTGTTAAATATTTTCTCAATTATTCTTTTTATCTAATTGGGGCCATATTTAGGAATTTTACTAGCAATAAACTTGTAACCTGTTGTTTAAAGCCCAGCTTCTTTAATTATGATAGGGATCTCATATGGGATCTTGTAACAGAATGTGGGGATCTCAAAAATGTGATTTATTATCAGTACATATTTTATTTGTACACCTATTTAATATACCTATATACTTGGAGTCAGGTAAACATTTCTCAAGGGCAAAAGGGGCCACAGGTTAAAAAAAAAGTTTAAGAAGACTAGGATAGAGTTTGGGCTTCCTATTCTCATATTTATTGGCTTATCAACTAAAACCGCTCCCCCCTTCCAGAGAATTTGCTCAGTATAATGAGAATCATGGTTTTATAATCTAAAGAATTCCTTTCTAAGATGGGGATGAAAAGTAAAAGGGAGAGATAAATAATGTGAATTATGTATAGAATAGATTACATATTCTAACAGAAAAAATCTATTTAAAATTATATATATATATGTATATGAGCAGGTAATATGTAAATATATGTATGTATATCTGTAATTTTTAACTTTTAATTTATGAAATAAAACAAGCACTTCCATAAGATAGCATTATAAAAAAAGATAATTGAACATGAAACTGCATATCTATTATGTGCAAATTGCTATTCCTCTTGAATATTTTAATAATATTTTATTTTCCCTCAATCATATGGAAAAATTATTTTTGACAGTCTTTTGTTTTTGTTTGTTTTAAGTTTCAAATTTTGTCCTCCTTTTTTCTTCCCCCTTCCCTGACAGAGTAAGCAATCTGATATAAATTATATCATGCTATATTATTATAATAGCAACAATAATAATATTAATAATAATAGCTAGCACTTATATAGTACTTCAAGAATTTATTATGTAATATGTCATCTAATCATCATGACAAACTTGTAAGGAACGTGCTTATTATTATTATTATCCTTATTTTATTAAAAATGGCAGCAAAATACTATGTAATTTCTTCAGAACCATTGAACTAGTTAATGTCCCAGGCAGGATTTAGACTACTAACTTCCAGTTCAAGATCCTTAATAGAATAATTTAGAGAAGATCCAATAACTTATAGCTGCAGATCCAAATTTCTGGGAGACTCATAAGCCTCATCACAACAAAAAGCAATTTTTGTGCCATTGTTCATAAGACATTTCACATTTTATCACTGCATTTGGCATTGTCTGATCCAATCCAAGCTTGAGCTTCTGTGTGGTGGCTCCCCTCTCATCCAAACCTTCCCATGGAGCTATTGCTGATAAACTGCAACCTTGATAGAGAAGACTTTTGCAAAGACATCCAGGCCTTTTAAACTCACTAGTGTATCTACTAAAGAGAATAAAAGAAAAAGAATAAATAAAATAAAAAATAAAATAAAAAGAATGCAGGGCATATAGGAAAACCCAGTATTAGCTTTCCAGTTTAAAGACCCCCCCATGATAGCTGTTGCATAGTAGGATTGCCATGAGAGGGGCATAGAGAATAGACCCTATCCTTTTCCTAGTGACACCCCTTATTAGTGTCACATTTTGGAAAATCACAGCAAGGAAGAGACTACCAGAAAAAAAACTCTCTGTTTCAGAAGGTTACTGAAGTACTCAGACTTCTATCTACATAGTCAAGAATTTTGATGATTAATCATACATGGCCTCCACAATTCTTCTGAGTTTAGCCAAGATGATTTGTGCACATTCCACCTGAGTATCTTCTGAAGTAGGGTGGCAGAAAGAGCACCCTTAGTTTGGAATTTTTAAGTGGCCCTGAGAGGAAATATAAATGGATTCACAATGGTTCAGGATAGTTGGTAAATTTCATGGAAAGAACCATGAATGAATGAGAAGCCAAGACAGATCTAGTCTTTTAGGGTGATGTCACTCTTAGTGATCAAGTCATATCTCTCTGTAATTCTAGAAACTCAGGGCTGAAATTGAAGATAATGAAATTTTAAAGTTTAGTTTTATAAGATCATAGACTGGGTAATTTATATTTAATATATAAAAATATATTTATATGTGAATATATTTAATATGTAAAATATTTATGTGTAAGTATATTTAATATATAAAATATATTTATATATAATTTATAATTATAAAGATATGATTATAGGTTTATAAGATCAAAGGGGCATTAGAAATCATTCTTCCCATCCCCCTCAATTTTACCTCTGGATTATTCAATGTTAGATACATAGAAGAGACTCAGTAAATATTTGTTAGATAAGTTAAATATTAGTATAGTGATTCCTCAACTTTATTCTTCAGACCTCTTAAAATCTTCTTTTAGGAAATATGCAGTTGTATTACACACAGAGATATAATAATACTAGCTTAAATTCACATAGCATTGTAACATTTAAGAAAAACTCATACCTCAACAACCAACAGTGGTATATTATTACTCCCATTTTCCTTCCATTTTTCCTTCTGTCTTCTTTTAATTAAATCATGAGGTTGCCCTAGTTTACAGGATCATAGAAGTAGAGTTGGTGAGCACCTCAGCTTACCATTTTACAGCTACCTCATTTTCCAGATGTCTAGAGAAGTCAGTTGCCCAGTCATCGACTCAAAAAAGCAACTAATAAAGAACATAAGCTCAATACCTCCCTCTCCAGTTCTAGCTCTCATTCTTTTGTGTCCCTCTATTTTTCAACTGAGAAAAATGAGAGATTAAAATGACTTGATTATATGATCATTTAGTATGTAACTCAGGTATGAGGTTCTAAATGTAACATTTACCTCATAAAGTAGGTATATATACATGTGTATGCATATATTCATATATATGTTAAAAATTAAAGTTAAGTAAGATTAATTTTGATTTGGAGAAGTTTAGAGCAGCTGTTGGTCTTCTACCTAAAGGCTTTCCCAATTGCAGTCTTTCCTCTACTTAACTGTCAAATTAATCTTCCAAAAACACAGTCTGACTTTATCATTCTCCTATTCAATCAAACTCAGTGGCTCCTTATTGTCTCCAGATTCAAGTAAAAGATACTCTCTATGGCTTTTAAAGCCTTTTATAATCTGTTCCCTCCCCTTTATTTCTCCTTCTATTTTGTTTCATCCATTGACATTGGTCACATTGCTGTTTCTTGTATAGAACATTCCACCTCCTCTCTCAAGGCATTTTCACTGGATATATCTCATGCCTAGAAGTTTTTCCTTCCTCATCTCTATATCTTGACTTTCCTGACCTGCTTCAATTAAAGTTCTGTTTTCAACAATAAACCTTTACCATTCTTCCTTAATCTAGGTGCCTTGCTCTGAGATGATCTTCAGTCTATCCTGTTGTATATCTCTTGTTTGTATGTAATTGTTTGCAAGTTGTCTACCTGATTGAACTAAAAACTCCCTGAGAACAGCAACTATTTTGGAAAGATCTTTCTTTGAATTCTGAGTATAGATCCTTACTAAATGCCTTTTGACTTGATTTAGTGACCTACTAAGGGATTACACAATGAATGTTTGGAAATCATGAATCTGAGTTCCTTTTAGTTAAGGTTTTTTCATATTCAAGAAAGAATTATGGAAGTTGTCAGAGCACATTGGTAATCTATCTCTGGAGCAATGTTCAAAGCTGTACCCAAAGAAATAGGAACTTCACGAGTTTATTTTACTCTAGTATAGCCTTTGAGAACAACAGGTCATCTCTGGGCCATAATGAGGAACCTAAAGAGTTCTTTAGTTTTGTAGAAAAAAGGAAAATCAACATACTAATTTTTTTTAATTCATTTCTGGCAAGGTAGATAAATTAAACTTCTCTTCATAAGAGCATTTATTTTGTTCCAGTCCAAACATTCTAGAACAGGAAAAAAGAGACATTTGTGGTTAGAAGTTTTCTTCACCTTGTTGTTAAGTTGTTTCATTCCCGTCCAACTCTCCTTGATCCTATTTTGTGATTTTCTTTGTAAAGATACTTAAGTGGTAGTAGTTTCCTTCTCAAGCTAATTTTACAGATGAGGAACTAAGGCAAACAGGACTAAGTGACTTGGCCAGGATCATATAGTTAGTAAGTGTTTGAAGTAAGGATTGAACTCAAGTTCTTCTGACTCCAGGCCAAAAGTTCTATCCATTGCATCACTTAGCTACCTACCTTAGCATGAGGGATAAATGATGAAATCTAATGCCAGCCTTGTCTTTCTATGACTATCCATTGTAGTGATCTAACATAATATAATTTCAGAGATAGGTATATGAGGGAATGAGATTATGAATTGGGTCTTTGTGGAACAATGATCTTAGTGTAAATTCCAGAATAGTGCTATGATTGAATTTCAGAATTTTTTTATTATTTCATAGTAAATTATAGTAAAAAGAACAATATTTTTATAATAAATTCTCCTGCCCTCCCACTCCTGCTCTACAATATATATCCTGGGTATATAAGTGGGGGAATGGGAAGAAGGAAATTGAGAGAGAAAGTATTCTTGAAGAAATTCCAAGGTCCTTCAGAGCTACTTCTTGTAGAATCAAAAGTGATTTTTTTTTTAACCATTCAGTTTGTAGCTAGAAAAGAAATTGGGGAAATAAGTAAATGTAAGACAATGCTCTGCTTCTGAGGCTTTTGGAAATCTCTCAATACTACATTCTCTAGAGGCTTTGGTCTCATAGAATCATCAATCCTATAATTGCCTTGTATAATATCTTTTTTTTTCCCCAACAGGTCACAGTGAACTTTCTTAATATTAATATTTATTATACTCGTAAAGAACGTAGGTTAACAACTCTGTTTCAAAGATGGAGGAATGATGGAAAACCTAAAGTAATAGGAACAGCTAATGTTCAACTTTAGAACTGGGAGATTTAGAGTTGGAAGGGGTGTGAAGAATATTTCCTACTCTTTTTTAAGATGAGGAAATTTCAGTCTTCAGAGGTGAAGTGATGTGCCCCAAAATCAATGCAGCTAATGGTTGAGCTGAAATTAGAACCTTCTTGTCCTGTGTTTGAATCTAGTTGGTTTTTTGTTCTCTTATTTTATAGAACATATGCAAGATCAGCCAAGCTTTTTGGTACTCTAAGTGTGATAATCCCATCCATGTTAGTGCCTATTATTCTATAATTTTGTGTTTGAATGACACTGTTTTCTTTGTGGATTTCTCTTTACCACCATTAGGTGGCAGAAATAAGCATAGCAGCTAGAAAACTGAGTTCAAGTTATATCTTTCCTACCTGATGCTCTGAACGTTTGGGCAAATCATTTTACTCCTGTGAGTGTGAGTGTTGAAGTCATTAAGACTACAGTTTATACAGGAGGGCCTGATTTTCATTGCCTCAGGAGACTCAACTGTTAAATTTTCAGTGTTAAAAATTATATCACAAGAATTGACAAATGCTAAAAATCAGGGCTTGATTTTTTTCCTTCATTAACTATCTCACCTCAAGAAAATACTGGGGAAAATATTAACTATGTGGAGTACAATAAAAAGGATTTTATGCATATGTTTTTATTAAATATTTGCCAATTCACCCTTATCCAAAACTCTTAGATCAAGGTCCTGTCAAATTTTGAGTTCCTTATTAAAACAACTTTAAAAGGGTAAAGAGGAGAACCACCAAAATGGTTAAATGTTTAGAAAACAGTACCAGAATGCCCAATATAGTGTAACAGTGAGGACTCAATAGATATTCAGCAAATAACATTTGGGGATTGTCCTTAATTTCCTCTTATTGTGAGGCAAGTTAGTATTACCCAGATTCCTAGATACTGCAGTGGGTTTTCCACTTTGGAAAGCGGTTATTTCAGAAAGGGAAGAATAAAGCAAATCCCAGATTCCTTATAGTTTACATAACATGTTTTTCATTTGGTGTGAAAACATTTCTATTGAATCTGGCCATTGCAGGCTAATGAAAACAGTGCTGGTTCAAGGAGAATGTTTCTGCCTGAAGGGTTTTGTAATTCTTGAAATTCAGTGTATGTATGTAGTTACTCTAAGCCCTCCCTCCCCCAGCTGGTCTGGAATGAAAAATAAAAGCAATCTGTTGAACAGAAAAATGACAACATGAGGTATCCAAGAAACTAAGAACTTATGAATTAAGGATGCTTTTTTTTGTTTCAGACAATATGGGGAAATAATCCATCCATATCAAATTGAGGAGACCATCAGACTAAAAGCAAACAAACAAACAAAAAACCCTCAACATTTTTTTTTTAAAGCTATAATTGTGTTTATAAGCATGATATGACACCAGAGACAATTCTTCCAAGGGATGTCTTTTTGCGATCTGGATAAGACATTGCTAAGTAAAGTGAGAAAATTTAGAGAGAACTGGGGAATGAGTGCTCTATCATAGAGATCCACTGTCTCAGGGAGTATTCAATATTGATGATGGCAGAATCCTGGCTAGGAACTCTGTACTGGAAACTCTGAGATGGAAAGGAATCCTTTAATATCATCCACTCACTTGTCTAAAGTCTAAAGTCTAAGGTATATAAGTACTTTCTTCTTAACATTATTGTGAGAAAAATATTATTGTTATATAGGTATTGTTGGGGGCAGTAGCCCCTTTTGATATTTTTTGTTTAATCTCCAACTTTCTTTGGGCTAGTTTCGGTTTTCAGCCCCCAATCTAATGATCTGAAATTCCTTTCTGGGGAGAGACTGAAGGATATAACAAAGATAATTTTTGTCTTGTTTACAATAATAAGAAAATTCCTATTTTATTTACAACAACAGAGAATTCTTATATTATTGACAAATATCTCTGGAACCTCTTGATAACATCTCTTTGCAAACATTGTTTTGATGATTCTAGTTATGTATATAAAGAAGGCTAAAAAATGAAATCTTTGCATTTGGTGTATACCAGCCAAATGCCGGTCAACTGATGTCCCCCTTTCAGGCAATTTGGCCTGTCTATCCCTTTACTATCAGTAAAGACTTTGTTTCCATACAGCATTAAGTAGCAAATTCATTTCTGCTGCGGATCCCGCCCTTGGTTACTTTGGGGAAGGAAGGAGAGAGAGAAAAGGAACTGACCCATCTCGGTTTAGAACCTCAGTTTACTCCTCATCAGGTATAAGTGTTATCTTTCCAATTTTTCAGATGAAAAAACTGTGGTTTTGGTTGTCACCTTCTAAGGGCTAAATAGTTAATAATCATTAAAGCTGGGATTTGAAGGAATGAATGAATTTATTAAGAGCTTGCCATGTGGAAAACATTGTGCTAAAAATCGGGGACAAAAAATAGAAAAGTAAAATAATTCCTATACTTAAGAAGTTTCCATTCTTTTGGTGGACATAATATTTATGGAAGGTTTCAGATAAATGACAAATAGTATTTTTGATGCATCAATAAAGCAAATGCTAATGTTTCTTCTTTAATGCCATTTCTGCTGACAAAATGATATAGCATTTGATAATGCCAAAAGTTTTGTTGGCAAGAATTTTCTTTTCTTGATGTCTGTGGCTGTAGCACCTGCAGATACATGTATGGGCTGCAACTTCATAAGGGCTGCTCTCCAGAGTGATGCCTGAGGTCAATGGATTGGGAACATTGGCTCTTGGATTCAGGTGGCACTTTAATTGATGGTTCATTCTTTCTCCTGTATTTCCCTCAGAGGAACTCACTGACCATCTAAATCAGCCTATACCTGAAAAGAATACTTGCTGTCTATACCTAGCACACAAATCTTTAAGCTTCTATTTAATGATCTCTAAGAGAGGGAGAGAATCTTTTTTGAAAAGCCCATTCTGTTTTTGGATAGCCCTAATAATTAAGAAGTTATTTCTGACTTCAAGCCTAAATTTTCCACTTTGATTCCTCTGACCTCCAAAACCAAATAGAAGTTTTATCCTGCTTATGACAGCCCTTCAAATGCTTAAATATAACTTTCATAGGACATAAATCTAAAAGCTTAACATCACCTTCCTTCAATTATCCTTATATGAAATGGACTCAAGGCCCTAGAGGATCCTGGCTAACTTCTGGTTGTCTCCAGTTTATCAGGGTTCTTAATCTATGGTGTCTGGAGCTGAACATAATACTTAAAATGACTTTCTGATGATGACAGGTCAAAATGGACTATCATCTCTCCATTCTTGGAAGCTATGCCTTTTTTCTTATAGTCCAACATTACATGAGATGTTTTTAACTGCTTCATCACAGGGCTCACTCATGTTGAGCTTGCAGTCCACTAAAACCCCCAGATTATTTTCAAACTGTTATCTAAAAAACTTAGTTCCAAAAAGTATAAAGGAAATAAGATAGCTTTATTTGGCAGATATTAAGTATTTACCAAGTGTCTATAATTGTGCTACTCTAGTAAAGGATGGGGGAAAAAAGGTAAGTGAAATACCCTTTTCACTTCTGGAACTTCTAGTTGTAAATGGAGATGACTTGTAAATTACTGAAGAATAGAACCCTATAGCATGAAGTCAAGGGTAAAATAAAGTCATGTGGGAAGTCAGAGAGGGGAGAAATCAGTGTGGACAAAATTGACCAGAAAAGGTTCCACTCAGGAGTTGGTACTTGATCCGTCTATAACAGGGGTAGGGAATTTCTGACCATCTCATGAAATCATTTGATGGTGAGCTGAAAACTAGCTTTAACAACCTCCCACTGCTTGAGTTCTATAAGTTGACAATTTTGTACGGCTCAAAAATGATGTTATAAATATCAAAATGGCTCTGGGAAGCAAAAAAGGTTCTGCACACATATACTGTATCTAGAATATACTATAACACATTTAACATGTATGGGACTGCCTGGCATCTAGGGAAGGGGGTGGAGGGAAGGAGGGGAAAATTCGGAACAGAAATGAGTGCAAGGGATAATACAAAAAATTACCTATGCATATGTACTGTCAAAAAAAAGTTATAATTATAAAATTTATTAAAAAAAACAAAATAGATATCTCCTCCTGTAACAAATGTTCTTTACTCAGAAACATCTGGTTTTAGCATAAAACTACCTCCCTGTAACTATTGTTGTCTTTTGTAGCCTAGGACCCAAGGCTAGAAAGATTTTTAGGCAGTGGATGAAGCTGCTCTTACCATGTCTCAAAGGTCACTTTTGGTTTTTAACCAACAAAAAAATTTTAAATTTGCAAATGCAAGTGACTTGCACTCTTGGTGAAGAAGAATTAATAACAGCAGGCAGTCTGACTAAAAGGTTTTAAGCACTCTGTGAACGTGCTGATGGGGGAGGAAAGAGCCATTCTTTTAATGTATTTAGACATAATGGGGTTCACGAGTGTTGATCTTCAGCTGAAAGTTTCTAAGCAGTGATGCTTTTGGTCCATCCTACCCATGCTTAATTCATTGTGAATGTTTCAAAATAAACCCAAATTCTATTACCAGCCAAGTGTTTCTGTGTTGGAGTTGTACAAGAAATCAGTAGATTTTTGTTTGAAATGCAGGGTATAGAACGGAAAAAAAGGTTACGTTTCTTATTTAACTTGGATTAGAGAAGCCTGCAAATGGGCATAATAATAATCTGAGTATTTATTGAACAGCTAGTGCAGTAGTAATTTGAATATAATGGTGCTCTCCCAGTCTCTGGCACAGGAATGAACAAATAAATGCATGCATGCGCAAATGAATGAATGGTATTTAATAATAGCAACCCACATTAATATATGGTTTTATGATTTATATACATTATTTATTTGATCTTTGTTAATGATCCTGTGAGATGAAGAATGGTGTTATTATTACATTTGTTTTATAGGTGAAGAAACAGGGGTTTAAAAAAAATTAAATGATTTTCTGAAGATCCTACAGCTAGAAATTGATAAACTTGGGACTCACCTTCATTGTCTTTTCCTTTTGGGGAACCCAAGTTAGCTGCTCTCAGAAACAGTGGAGACAAAAGAGATCTAAGTAAGATAGTACAGTGGCATTGATATAGGTAGAGTAAAAAGGAGATAGGAATGCTAACCAGTGTATTCAAATCTTTCTTAAAGTTCCACCAATGTAGAATTTAAGCAAAAAGAAAAATAAAAAAGCCAGAATTTTCCTCTTACTGTTGAGTACAATGAAAATTTGTTTCATAATGATGACCTTGATTTCCAACCTGTTTTTTTTTTAATCATCAAAGAGAGATTACATAATGTTTAGCATTTTATGTAATTTATTAATTTTAGCTTGGGCTTTTGAAAATTGTTAATTTGTCTGTACAAATGACACCTTTTTGTAGGATAGCATTAACTTTCCAAAAGAAACCAAATGATTTTTCCTGATTTTGTTATTCTTTCATTGAAGAACTTTAGAAGGCTCTCAATTTTTACCACTTAAGATAAAATACTAAATTCTCTGTTTCACATCTACAGCTTTTTATATTTTGACGTCAGCCTTTCTTTCTAAATTATATTAATATTAAAACTACAACAGTCAAACTTAGGTACTTGCTGATCTTCTTACATGAAATTTCCCCTCATCTATACTGATTTCCTATTGATCTAAGAATTATATTGCCAGATCCCAATTTCTCCAACTAACAAAGTGATCACATTATTTGAATTCACACTGCATAGTTCCATTGAATTGAAATCAATGTACACTACTGCTGTTGTCTTTGTAAAACTGCTATGCTTCTACTTTCCATCCTCATAACTTCTTAAACTAAAACATATTAAATTGCAAGCTTCTCCAGGGCAGGGAATATCTTTAGCCTTTCTTTATTTTCTTAGTGACTAGCTCAGGAACCTAATAAATGCTTAATTTTGACAGACTGAAACAGGCACCCCTAACCACCACTGTTTTCCCTATAGATATCTTCTTCCCTAACTCCTTGAGGACATGGATGCCTTAATTTTGTGATTGTCTTCCCAGAATGTACTATAAAATAAGTACTTAATATATGTTTTAAAAATCTTTCATTCTTGATATCTTATCTCCATGTATTTGCATATGATATTCCCTACATCTTAATGGATCTTTGTCTCTGAGAACTCTTTCTTTCCTTCAAGTTTCATCACAGGATTCATTTCTCATATATGATTTTTCCTGATTCTCCCAGTTGATGGTAACACCCCTTTAACCACATTGCCTTGTGCTGATTTAAAATATATTTTTCTGTGTATATGTTGTTTTTACTCATAGAATGTAAGCTTCCTGGGGATAAAAACTATTTTACTTTTGCTTTTGTATCATTGCCAGCACATGAGTGACAGAAATACTTAATAAATGCTTTTTGACTGATTTGTATGTCTTTTGTGTTTCCTTGTTTGTATATATTTTATTTCCCCAAGAGAAATTTAAACTTCTTATAGGCAAATTCTATTTTATTTTGGTCTTTCTGTTCCTAGTGCTGAGCATAGTGCCTAGCACAGAGTAGGCTTAATGAATTCTTGTTAAGTGAAATTGCATCACTGGTACTATTCTTATGCATATCAGACAAAATTAGTTTTCTCACAAATGGAATAAAGGAAAAAAGAGAGTCATTTTCTTGAAGTAATTGGATAGGAGATTAAAAAAAAAGAGAGAGAGGGGAAAAATCTTAAATAGGATGTGAGTATTAGAAAGAATGAAATTATTTAAGGTAACATTAACTGAACTGCCAGGAAGTAAATATAGGAGAAGAGGAGAGCATAGTACATTTAAGATTCTTCTGAGGCAGGTTTTAAAGAAGAAATTTCAAGAAAAAAGTTACCTCTCTCAGCCACCAGGCAGAAAGGTTGACCTTGGATAGGTTGACTGTTGTCATCCAAATTCTAGGTAGGCTATAGTTAGGAGTACTGTGAGTGCTGCCAGAAAAAAAAAAAAAAAAATAGGGAGTCTACTATCAGTCATACACACACACACACACACACACACACACACACACATGCTTGAATGCAACTCAATACTTGAAGCTATGGGAAATCATAATACTAGATAATCTTTACATCTATTTGGGGGGGGGGGGGAACTAAGCAAAGAAGGTTTAAATTTTAGCCAAGCAGGTAAAAGGCAAGAAGGAGAAAATCTAAGTTGAATACAATGGAATTCTGTTTTATCACTGGGGTTAGGAGACATAGCTGATATCCTCAGAATAGATTTTCTGTGTTTGAGGAAGAGACACCAAAATCATTCTGTCCAGAAGGAGCAAGATTTTACCCTTGACTTAACCAAATCTGACTGCTGAGCCACTTTATAATAGAATTTTGTAGTGTTGGCAAAAACTTCCTTTTAGAAGTTTGTATGAGAATTACTGAGAAGGATTTTGGCTTTTTTTTCCTGGACATTTTCAAGAAAGAGATATAGGATGTACCTGGTTGCCTGGGAAAGTTTTAAGTGTAGGAGTGCTTACTCTAAAGAAATGAACTAGGTGAGCTCTCAGAGGCGCCTTCAGTCTTTATAGTTCACAAATGTATGATCTTCCATTTCTCTCAGGAATCTTTCTTTGCAAAATTTGTGTTCAAAATAAAAGGGTATACTTCATTCAAACACAATCCTTTCAAATCTTTACAGTGCCTGGAAGGCATGCTATTGATTCTGACTACCATAGTGATCAGTGAGTTGTTTTTGTTTTTAGTTGTCAATTCAATCCTCATAAGAAATCTGGGTTAATTTGCTGAGATTTGGTATATGATTTTGAGCTATGTCCTTGTGTCAAGTAGCACAAATGCCACTCTGGTCAAGTAGGACAAAGCATGACTCTAGTTGAGAGTGAAGATAGAATTATTGCCTTTTGGAGAGAAGACAGGAATCCTTATCATCCAGGGTAAAGCTACATATGGGAAATGTGTGATGTAGTCAAATTGTGGAGAATAGAAAGAGAAGAACTCCGGGAATAAGATAGAGTGGTTTGGTGTATAAAACCCTGATTTTAGAACAGGGAAACTGTGTTCAAATTCTGCTTCAAATATTACTGATTTCGTGATTCCTTTTACCTTTATAACATTTAGTTGATTTATTTGTAAAGTGGGAGAGGTGACTTCTAAATTGTCTTTCAACTCTAAATTTATATCTTGGCTATAATCTTATGAACTCTGTGGGTTCACCCCCATCATCTATGTGTTATCTTCTTATGTAATCAAGTTATTGTCTTGCTAGCTGAGTTATAATATCTCTTATTTCTATATTGCTGAAGGATTTCCAGAATCCTGTAAATCCGTCACTCTGGGGCAAGGCAACCAGTTCTTCCCACTCTCGTTACACCTTCAATATCCTTTCTTCCATCAGATTATCTCCTGGGCTCCAGCAGCAAAAATATTTATTTTTAACCAGTATAAATCCCACTAATTTAATTGGTTTTGTCTTATGGTGTTTTTCAGGGAATAGAAACTATGGAAAATTATGTTATGTGAGCAACTGTACTTGGCTTATTTCATGGTTAAAGTGAAACTATATGGCTTCCATTTGTCACTTTTGACAAAAGAAAAATAGTTTGTATGTGAAATTTGTGCTTAGCTTTATAATAAAAACTGTTTCTTCTTTTGAGCTAGTTGGTTCATCTGATCATAATCAAGTCTGTGGGGATAAAACAAAAAAAAAAGAGATTTCTGTCTTCAAGGTTAGAGATGATTTAGCTTATGTTATTATTATTTTTTTAAAATCTAGATATTGGTTATCAGAAACAAACCCAGATCACTAGTCATCAGAAATAATAGAAAACTGACTTAATACTTCATTAAAATAATCTCTTTTTGTCTTAATTTGCTCCTTTATAAAACTGATATAATGATATTTCATCATTACATCATAGGATGAGGTCTAAATGAGATAATGTACATAATGTATTTTGTAAACCATGAAGTGTCACACAAATGTTTGTTGTTGTTCAGTTGTTTCGGCTGTGTCTGATACTTCATAACCCAATCCTGGCAGAGATACTGCAGTAGTTTGCCATTTCCTTCTCCAGCTCATTTTGCAGATGAGGAAACTGAGACAGAGAGTGTTACATGACTTGTCCAGGATCATACATCTACTAAGTGTCTGAAATCAGATTTGAATTCAGAAGTTCCTGAATTCAGGCCTAGCACTCTATCCATGCTACCATTTAGCACCTTAGCTGTTTTGTGTCAGCATAATGAAAATAATATAGGCCTTTTTTATAATCCAGCTCATACTCAAAAAGTGAGATTCCTTGAAATGAACAAATATATGTAGATATACATTGAAAAATAGCCCTGATTCATAGGCTAGCTCTGAGGTTTTATAAAGCCTGATCTGGGGGAGATAGTGTGGCATCCATTTGGTTTAATAGAACATCATTATTATTGTTATGAAAAATAGCAGCAGTATTTTCTGGAAAATACTTTCTGGAAAAAAATGCATCTGAATCATTTTTTTTTCCAGTTTGCCATAGTGTAACCTTATAATAACAGCCATGCTTATTAAGCTTCTGTGAATATGTTTATGGTCATATTGTGTTCTTAAAAACCATTGTGAACTTGGTATATTGACCAACTTCTCCATCAGCCAGTGTTTTTACAAGTTTAAAATGATGACAACTAATATTAATAATGGTAAATCAGCGAGAATTAAAGAACTTCTGAATCATCAGAAATATCTGTTATTTTGACTTAACTTTATTGTGAAATTAAACATGGTAACTTATTTAACATCTCTAAAAAATGGTTAGTATTTACTTGGGAATTTTTTATGAATTAGCATGGATTATTAACTAGAGAAAATATAACAATTCAATCCTATTGAATAACAACTTTTTTTAATAGTAAAAATCTACTTATATTGTAAAGTAGGTTTAATCTTGAACTATAGCAAACATATTATAAAGAAATTTCACTGAATTAGGTCTTAATGGGAAAACAGAAGGGATATTGTTTTGTTTATTTTTTACCAAGCCAAAGCAAACAGGTTAAAAAACAAAATACAACAAAACAAATCCATTTGTTTAAATGTCAAAGCAGTGATTGGTCCTTGATAATTGAAGGCTTTTTAGAAAATCAGAGACTAATTTCATAAAATATTCTAAGAAATTAGAGTTTAGCTGGACAAATTTGAGGCCTACGTTGGTTAATTTATTGGAAACCCATGTCAGTTCCTCAAAGTGTGCTGAGAATTTTATTTATTGTGGCTGATATACAGAGAAGTATTTCTATTGAGGGTATAGTTACAGTCTATTTTCATTTTCATGATCAAATTTGTTTTAAATAATTCTGATGTTTGGCATTTTGGATTAACTGAATCTGAAAGAAAAACATAGACTCTAGGTATCAGAAGAAACTTGTAGTATTTATTATATAGGCTTTTTTGAAATGGAAATTTATTATTTAATATTTTGAATACTCTCTTGTTCTGTGCACAAGGCAGTTTCTTTTTTTTTTCCTATTTTGTATTTAAGTTATATATGATATAATGTAACAAACAATATATAATATTTATGTTTTAAAAAAGACTTGAGATGTCATGTAATCCAACCTAAATCTTAGTAGAGATAGATTGTTTGAGAAATGGTTAATCAGTCTCTCTTGGAAGAGCTCTAGCAATGGGGAGCTCACTCTCTTCAGAAATAATTTATTCCACTTTGCATAGCTCTTACTGTTAGAAAGTTTCTCCCAACCTTTATTCCATGTCCTATTAAACTGAATTCTTTCTCCCTGAAATTTATTCCCATGGTTCCTTAGTTCTGCCATCTGGGACCAAATATACTTCTTGTTGTAATTTTATAGCCTGAGGTTAGAGTATACATTTATCGCTATTATACACAGCTTATTGGATTTGGCCAATTTATCCTGTCAAGATCTTTTTGGATGCTGACTTGGCATCCAAGACATTTGTTAATCACCTGCTGACTCCTAAAAACCATCTTTACAGTGTAATGTGGTCATCTGTATCAGGAGCTATCCAGCTGTAGTTTAGTTATGGGAAGATGGAAGATGTGACTGACTTCATATGGCATGGTATTGAATAATATGACCATTTCTGCAGGAAATTGTATACAATTTTATGTTAGCTCTTTGTTCTCTGACCAATATCATGCTTATAATCTTTTCCTAAGTCAAAATATTATAGGAATGATTCCTTTACTCCTCTCTAGGATCTATTCCTGACTCCACAATCTTCTTTTTTCATTGAGACCCAACAACCTTCTTTTCTTGGAAGATCATTCAATCCTTCAGTCCTTTTTTCTGATTGGAAGTTCTTTCCAGAACCTCCATTTTAAGGAAAATGCCCAGTTCCACTGCTGACTCCCAGATTGTTTTCTTTACTATATTCTATGTAGGGTCCTTTACTTCTTTTTTCAGGTTCCTCTTTATGTTTTGCCTTCTAAACTTTCTGTTTGTTTTTTTTTTGTTGTTGTTGTTGTTGTTGTTGTTGTTGCTGTTGTTGTTTTGGTATGTATATTTACATTTCTAGCTCTTACCACAATGCATCTGGTATATAATAAATACTTCATAAATATTGTTGACAGCTTTTCTTTACTTCCCAGATAGATAGGTTCTACCTTGAGAAAGGGAAAAACATAACCAGTATCCTATTACTTCTAGATGTGAATCTATAATCACAAATTGAAGATGCAATCTGTGCTTTTGGGTAACAACATGATAAATAAAAACATGAACTGACTAGAGCAGGGGAAAAAAAAAAACAAAACAAAACATGATATCACTCTCCTGATGTGATATTTCTCTAGGTTGATATCAAACCTAGCCAGTTTATCTTACTATTTGGTTCTGGTCACTCAATCAGTTCTAAATACACCCAGCTACCAACGTCTATATTATCCATCAGAACATGATGGGATATAGTCTAATCTAAGTATTATCAAATCTGTGTTTTTCCTTTATTTACAAGTCTAGTAATTCTGTCAAAGAATAAATGAGGCTAAATTAAGATGACTTTTTTTTAAGTATCTTAAGATGAGGTAAAACTTTGAGTGTTAGGTTTAAGTCTAACCTTAGATACCATCTGGCAAGTAATTTAACCTCAATACTTGAATTTCCTTATCTGCAAAATGAAATGAATAATGCTTGTTGCACTACAAATTCCACAGGGTTATTGGGAGTATCCTTCCCTAAAATAAAAAAGCATACGATGATGAGATGATGATAATGATGTGATGAGGAAAATGATGATGAAGTTGAGGAGAAGAAGAAACTAAAATGTGTGAGCATATGCAAGTCTCTTAACCTCTCAGTGCTTCAGGAAACTCTCTAAGAGTAAAAGTTGCAGAAAAGTTGGACAATTTGTATTGGTAGAAGGGATTTCCTCACTATGGGTTATCAGTACTAATGAAATCATGTCTTAATTTTAAAAAACAATCATTATTACTGAGGAATAATGCTGGCTCATATAGTTTATTGATCCATTAAGTGAATCCGAATTATTCCTTTACATGTATCTTCTTTATAAGAAAAAGAACAACAATTTTAAAACAATAAGTGTTATAACTTGGCCCCAAAGGGAAAATAGCCTCCTTCCTCTCTTTTTTGCAGAGGTACAGAGACCAAAGATGCAGAATATCACATATACTTCAAACTCCTTTTGTTCCTAATTTTTTTTTCTCTTTTGTTATAAGACATGACTTTCCAGAAAGGGATAGGGATGGATAAAAGCAAAAGATGCTGATATATATCTATATCTATCTATATCTATATATATCATTCCATAATTTGATAGGAATTATTCAAACTCATAGGACCACAATCTGAAGATCACATAATCTCAGAGGTAAAAGGACTACCAGAAGACATTTAGTGTAGCCTGGACATTTATATATAAGAAGATCCTTCCAATATAACAGAAAATTGGGCTTAAAGATTTCAAGTAACCAAAAAACTCATCTTCTGAAAGTAGCCTTTGGGTTTGTGGCAAGCTATTCATTGGGGAAATTTTTCTCCTTAAGTTCATGCTAAATCTGTCTTTCTAAAGCTTCTACCCTTAGTCCTTAATTTTTCCCTCTTGAGCCAAGTAGAACAAAGGTAATGCTTTTTTTCTTGTTTTAGCCTTTTAAATTCTTGAAAACAGACATTGTGTACATCTTAAGTCTTCTTTATTACAAAGTAAATGTCCATAGTTCCCTCAAGATTTAGGTGATGTAATTTTAGAGCCCTTCACCATCTCATTTAGGTTTTCTAATTGCTCTAAAATTTTTCAGTATCTTTCCTAAAATGGAGCACCTAGAATTGAAAATAGTACTCAGGAAATGATCTGATGAGGGCAGAGTGGAGCAAGACTTCTTTCAGCACTTAATGACATCAGCGTTTTTGACGGCCAAATTATATATCTATTGAGTGTGCATTTCTCTTAGACTCCTACATCTTTTTCAGACAAAATTCTGCATAGTTATGCCTCCCTTGTCTTTTACTTGCAAAGTTAACTTTTTGAACCCAACTATAAGGCTTTATATTTTCTCTAATAGTTGTCAACTTATTAGATTTTACTCAACATTCTAGCCTACTGAAATTTTTTTTGAATCTTGGCTCTATGAGATGTTAGCCAAAGCATTTTGAAAATGGAAACATTTGACAATTTCTAATACTAAGATCCTTTTCTCTTCTTATGTGTGGGTATGTATGTATGTATGTGTATGTTTGTGTGTTTGTGTTTGTGTGTGTAAACTTTAGGTTTACTCTCTCCACACTTTTCCTGCCAACTTAGCTACATCTCCTTTCTGAATTCTGGGGGGTACTTTTATGGGTTTAGAAGGTTTTTAAATTATTATTGGATTGAGCACCATTAAGTGTTTTCACCCCAGCATCAATCATCAGTGATTATACTGCCTATCAAAGTTAATAGTGCCAATTAGTTTCTCTTTATTATCATGTAAGCAGCTATTCTTTCCTCACTTTTATCAATAAGCAATTTTCATCAATGAATTTTTCAAAAGAATATTTACTGAAAAGATATAACAAAACTCGGAACTCATATTGCTTTGCTTCTTTGAGCCCAGGGAGATTTCATTTGAATTTAAAGTGATTGCTACAAACATTTCTTCCCATCAAATTTACTTCTGAGGTTAATATAGCTGATGGATGAAGGGAAAGAGACAGTTGGGATAGGTGAGATAAGAATTGCATAATCCCTTGTATGATAATAGAAAAAAAAAAAAAAGAAACCAAGTAATCATTTCCAGGCAACAATTAATTTGGCAATGCATATAGTTGCAAAATAAGTCAGGTTCAAGGATCTTATTCATGCAAGGACCTAGAAGCTTGATCTCTCACAATTAATATACAATTTGGAGGAAGTAAAACACAGAAAACAAGATTATAGAGATTGAGGTATCTGCTTTCTCCATGATATTGAGGGTTGGAAGACACTGAGGTGAGGAGGAGGATAGTTTTGTGACATTCATTAAATCAGGTGACAGATATAAAAAACAAGTTATTTACATGAAGTTGAAATCTAACTTTTTATAAAGGCAACATAGTTATTCATACTATTTTTAATGTAATATTCATTATATTTTATTTTTTTGACTTTTTTCACTAGGTTGGTTGGAGATTTGAATATGATGACAAATTCAGTACAAACAAGTAAATTCTCATTTTTCCATTTCATTTATCTCAGGTTACAATTTTCTTCTCCAAATTTTTATTCTTTCTTATTCTAGAGAATATCTTGTTCATTAGAAGAGAGAATAGACACATAAAAGGATTCGAGTAATTATGCCTCCTGCTATATATGACCTTTTAATCTATGTACATCATGTAATTTCTTGTTCTTTTGTTATTCCAATAAAGTGTAAGAGATTTGTGTGTGTGTGTGTGTGTGTGTGTGTGTGTGTGTGCGCGCGAGAGAGAGAGAGAGAGAAAGAGAGAGAGAGAGAGAGAGAGAGAGAGAGAGAGAGAGAGAGAGAGAGAGAGAGAGAAATGGAGAGAGGAAGGGAGAAAGACAAATAAGGAGAGAGGGAGAGGGGGAGAAACAGAAGCTGTAATCTTTTGTTCCTTTGGGACTTTTATGCATTTCTTAAAATTATTACAGGACAATGCTATTCTTTTGTATTCATCTTTGGTTACCTGTCTTTTACTTTACTCTTTTATGCCTCTATTAAAATCCAAGTTATACAGTGAATTCCTAGGGAAGTCACATTGATCTCTTTAGATTACTCTTCTTTTTGTCCCTTAATGAAATAATTTACAATTATATCGTCAGCATTTCAATGTTAAAAGGATGTCACCCTTACTTAGGTCAACTTTTCCTGTAGAATCATGAGTCACAATATTCTACCTCTCTTTTCTCTGAACTCTTTATTATGTTCCCTCTCAAACCCGAGGATACCCAGTAATCTATGTTATCCTTATATATGACAAATATATATATATGCATAAATATGCAGATAAAATTCAGGTGTTCAGGTTTTTATCAAGAATGAATAAATTTCTTTGGTCTCATTGATTGGAGTTAGATAATGGTTGATGTATAACTTTTGGGACACAAAGACTAAAATTTGTTTTTCAATATTGCAATAATAATTCATAGTGATGCCTGCCATAACACAGTTTTAAGCACTGTCTTAACTTTTATCAGTAATCTTCAATTCAGTACCCTGATATATTCTTTTGTTTCATATCATAATACCTGATCTTATGATATAAACAAAACAAAAAACAAAATTTATTTATTTATTTATTTATTTTACTAAAGCTTTTAATTTACAAAGCATATGCATGGATAATTTTTCCAACATTGACCCTTGCAAAACCTTTTGTTCCAAATTTTTTCCTCCTTCCTCACACCCTCACCTCTAGATGGTAGGTAGTCTATCACAGGTTAAATATGTTGAAATACATGATAGATCCAGTATATGTATACATATTTATACAGTTATTTTGTTGCACAAGAAAAATCAGATCAATAAGGAAGAAAAAGAAAAACTGAGAAAGAAAACAAAATGCAAGCAAATAACAACAGAGAGAATGAGAATGCTATGTTGTATTCCACATTCTGTTCCTTCATTGTTCTCTTTCTGGGTATAGATGCTCTCTTCATCACTGCACAAGTAGAACTGCTTTGAATCATCTCATTGTTGAGAAGAACCACATTCATCACAATTGGTCATCGTATAGTCTTGTTAGTTGCCATGTATAATTATCATCTGGTTCTGCTCACTTCACTCAGCATCAATTCATGTAGGTCTCCCCAAGCCTCTCTGAAATCATCCTGTTGGTCGTGTCTTACAGAACAATAATATTCCATATCATTCACGTAGCTAATTTATTCAACCATCCTCAGTTGATGGGCATCCACTCAGTTTCAAGTTTCTTGCCATTAAAAAGATGGCTGCCACAAACATTTTTGCACATGTGGGTCTTTTTCCCTCCTTTAAGATCTCTTAGGGAGACCTATCCAAAGGGCATTTCTTATTTTCCAATTGCTTAGATCTGACTTTATTTGTGTGGAAAGTGTTTTGTAGTTTTGCTTATATAGTTCCTAATTTTCCTTTGGCAGATAGATTCCCCAATAATTTATACTATTGACAGTTATTTTAAATGGAATTTATCTTTATTTCTCTTGCTGTTGGATTTTGTTAGTGATGTATAAGAGTGCTGACGATTTATGTGGATATATTTTGTATCCTGCAACTTTGCTAAAGTTGTGGATTGCTTGTGATAGTTTTTTAGTTGATTTTTAAGATTCTCTAAGTATACCATCCTATCATCTGCAAAGAGTGATAATTTGGTTTCCTCATTACCTACTCTAATTTCTTTAATTTTTTTCTTCTCTTATTGCCAATGCTAACATTTTTAGTACATTATTAAATAGTAATGGTGATAGTGGGCAACCCTGTTTCACTTCTGATCTTATTAGGAATGGTCCCAGTTTATTCCCATTATATATGATGCTTGCTGATAGTTTTAAAAAGATGCTATTGACTGTTTTAAGGAAAAATCCATTTATTCCTACATTCTCTAGTGTTTTTAATAGTAATGGGTATTGGACTTTATCAAATTCTTTTTCTTCATTTATTGAGATAATCATATGGCTTTTGTTAATTTGGTTATTGATATAGTCAATTGTTTTAATTGAAAAACAAAATTTATTGCACAAAATTGTCTTTATGGCAAGCTATGTTAAAATCACCACTTCCTTTTTTATGGCCTTTTATCCTTACCAAACACATTGTTTATTTTTTTTTCTTGTATAAGTAAATCAACAAACATTTATTAAGCATATACTGTATGCCAGGAATTGCACCAGACACTATGGTTAAAAGATGAAGAATACAACAATCTATTTTCAAGGATTTGTAAAGGGCAGGAAATTTGGAGAAATATACTTAAGGCTCAGTATAATTGATTTAAATAAGGTGTCCCAAGACCTACAGAAAGCTAAACCAGAGCCTTAAAAGGAACTTTCATTTAATGGGTGATACAACAAATACATGTATACACATGTACAGAATAAATATAAACCAAATGACTAAATGAATGAAAAAGCATTTATAAAGTAATTACTATGCACCAAGATCTATACTAAGCACTGGAAGTGTAAATATAAGAGTAACACAGAACCTTACTCTAAAGGAAGCCATATTCTAATAGGGGAAGACAACACATTTAGGGAAGTGTAAACTCAGAAGTTCCAGAAATGGTGAATGGAAAAATAGGGCAGTTTTCTGATTTGCTATTTCAGAAAGTAATAGTACTGTTTACAGTTCTTAGTGAAAGACAGGGAAGTCTTGATAGACATGAATAGAGCAGCATGTATAAGGTATAATAGAAAATGACTAGAATGAAGATGAAGTTGCATAAACTCACAGCTAAATGTTTTAGTTACTGGTGATCCTGGTGCCTGGAGGTCTATTGTGGGAAGTTGCAGTAATAACAGAATAGAAAATAGTTGAAGTATAAAGATGAGGATGCATGAGTGGAAGGACTATGAAGTGGTCCAAACATTTTTATTCTCACTTTACAAACCAAGAAAATGAGGACTGAAATCATGATATGATTTTCCACATTCATACAACCAGTAAATTATTGTCAATATTCAAGCCCAGATCTCGACTGTAGTTCTAACACTTTCTACTATTTCCATAAATCCATAAAACCAACTGCAGATTGATAGTTTGGCATCTACACTGAGCCAAGCTATATTAATTTTATGCTGTGAGTTTATGTGTGTGTTTGTGTGTGTGTGTGTGTGTGTGTGTGTGTGTGTGTGTTTCATTCATCATTTGAGCATTATTCTCTGAGTTTTAAACGACTAAATTATAGCAAAGAAAGGTTAATGGCTAAGTCCATTGTGACTTTGGTTATAACAAACAGGTACACTTAAACCTATAAGAAAAGTTGCTCAGGTCATTGTGACAATGAAAGTAAAATAAAAAAGAAGCATAAATTTGAAAATGAATGGCATTTGAAAACTCCTTCACGGAGATGTCATGTCACTATAGTGACTCCATGCTGTGAGTCATTTCAGTCAGTAACTCTTCACATTAATCCATTGAGGGGATTACAAAGACAGCAGACAGAAGTCTTTTGCAGGATCCTGGACTACTTTGATTGGAATAGAAAATACTTTTTGATCACTCTTTCTCTGGAGCCCTTTTCACATTATTGTTTGTTCCACCTTCCTGCACTTGCCAGATTTATTGCATGTAATATTTTGGTGGGCAAGTTTTCTTCCTCTTTGATAAACCATAAGCATAGAGGACAGTGATCTTGTCCTATTTCTTTTACCACCTTATACATTGGCTCCTATGTGTTGGGAAGAGGTCATAGGCAAATCACTTAACTTTTGAATACCCTAATTTCCTTATCTGTAAATAAAAATCAAAATTGTAGTGCTACCCACCTTAGAGGCTTATTGTGAGGAAAATGCTATATAAACTTTAAAATAACTTGTAAGTGTGAATTATTATTATTATTATTATTATTATTGTTACTATTATAGATTCATGGAATAGAGAAAAATAAACTTTACCACTGAATTTTGGAGGACTGACTCTTTAGTAATTTATATAAGTTGAATGACTTCTACATACATGCTGACTTCACTCCTTTCACACACACACACACACACACACACACACACACACACACACACACACACTACTGTCTTTCTTTTTAAAGGAAGCGAAAACAGAAAAATTAAGAAATGTCATTTTGTTTTGTGATAGTTTCATTCCCTAATTTTAGGCTTATTCAAAGTTACTCTCTCCTCTGAGCTCTGACTCATATGGGTTTCTTGCCATGTCCACAGTATATAATAGAAAGGATGAGAGAGGCATGGGTGGAAGACCTATACTCTTAGAACAGAAGGTTCCTGAAATTAAGACCAAGAAAATAAAAGCACACTGGAAAGAGCCAGAAGGGAGTCCTATTTTCTGTCATGAAACTTTCCCCACAGTGCCTTGTATCTGATTTAATTAGCTCTTTCTCTCCATAACCTCATAAAATATGGTAGTTTTCACAACCTACATATTATACAGTGTAATGTTCTGTTTCTCTAAAATATAATTCTTCTCTGGGAGCAGATCTCTTGGGGGGCTTCTGGAGGCAGCCTTGGCTTCAGTTCAGTTTTATCACCCCAAAATGCAGCCAGGGTTAAAATCCAGATCCTTTATTTTCTCCTTCCAGTCTTGTCTCCTTCACTTGGGGCTCATCTAGCTTTGTTAGAAGTGTATCTCTCTCTTTGGTTCCCGAGAGCTCTTGTCCAAGTGTCTCCACCAGCTTCAGCCTCTCCTCCTCCCAGTGTCTCCGTCTAGCATCATGGTGGAATCTAGAATGACTCTTGACTCTGAATCTCCTAGAGTGTGGGAATCAGACTCTGCTTCTGAGAGTATACTTGTTGGTACTCCCTGGGCTTGTGGGAGCTCCTTAAAAGTATGATCTCTTAAAGGTGTGAATCTCATGGAATTCTAATAAACACATTACTGAACTAGAACTTATACCATGCTAAATTAGATAATTATTGTCTCTATCCATTCCACTGACTTAGCACCTTGTAAGAATCCTAACAATACAGGAGGAACAAGTAAGCCATAGGGAGATGAAGAGATTTGATCTTCCAGTTTGGGTGGTGGGTTTTGAATGCTTAATACGGGAACCTCAATTTATTTCTTTGCTCACAGAACCCCACAAGTAAATCATAGCATCCAGGTCCCTTTATAGGTCCCTTTCTTATTCCTGAGGACAGCTTTCACAATGGCTGATTTGATATTTATCATGATTAAAACCCCCAGACAGCTGTGATTATTGTTACAGAGTCAATACATGAGGTAGATTCCATGATTTCTAATATACTTTTCTGCCAAATGTCATACAACAACTGCTAGATTCTCAAATTTAAATAGCTTTATTTCTCCATGAGAGGGTCTCAAATAGGAAAGAAATTTGCAGAGTGTATAACAGGGTAATCTCTCAAAGTATTTCCTAAAGAATAATTTTTAGCTTTCATGAAAAAAAAAGAAAGGAGAAACAAATTAGCCTTTAATGATCACTAAAGATACAATTTCCTCCTTATCACTCTGTTCTGATATGAGTCCACTATGCTCCTATCAGTTTGGATGCCAACATACCCAATTTCTATTCTATTTCTGGTACAGTCACAAGATAGTTCCAGTGGCTAATTAGAAATGTCCAGAATAATATTTTAATAGTGTAACAATACCCTGGTGGAGCTCCATTCCAAATGGAATTATCAAGTGGAATTTCTCTGAAGGTATTGGAGGATTTACTATGATGTTCATTAATTAGAGACATCTTTACTGTCTATTCAGACCCTAAGTAATATACTCGAATATTTACTGATATATTCAGCAATATGTACTACCTTACTTAAAAATCTAGGATAATTTGATATTGCCAGGAACTTTATTAAATAATATATTTATATAACTTAAATGGAATATTTTAAATTATATTTATATTGTATATATATATGTATGTATATAATAAATGTATACACACATAAACATATTTACTTTTTTAATTTAAAATATATGCTTCTGTGTATGTTTGAAAATGTACTATCCATCGAAATTTCAGTTTCTCTCTTTTTTTAAAAGGAATGACAAAAAGATTTAGACATTTATTAGACATTTAGGGAGTATAAAAATTTTGCTTGGCAGAATTGTGATAAGATTAATTTTGAGTAAGGGTATGCTCATAAATGTTTAACAATTGGTATTCCATTGTTTAAAATATACAAAACATTTTTAAGTTTAATCTGAAATGCTTATTAACATTTTCTCTATCACTTTCTTAAGTCTAGACAATTAATGAAATAATAACTCGAGTGTTCATTTGTAGCATCGGTCAATGTTCAAACAGAAAGAAAACAAAATTCAATCAAATAACAACAGAGAGAGTGAGAATGCTATGTTGTGTTCCACACTCTGTTCCTTCATGGTTCTCTTTTTGGGTGTACATGGCTTGCTTCATCACTGCACAAGTGGATTTGAATATCTCATTGTTGAAGAGAACCATGTTCATCAGAACTGATCATCATATAGTCTTGTTGTTGCCATGTATAATGATCTCCTGGTTCTGCTCATTTCACTTAGCACCAGTTCATATAGGTCTCTCCAGGCCTCTCTGAAATCATCCTGCTAATCATTTCTTACAGAGCAATAGTTTTCAATAGCATTCATATAGCACAATTTATTCAGCCATTCTCCAATTGATGGGCATCCACTCAGTTTCCAGTTTCTTGCCACTAAAAAGACGGCTATTACAAACATTTTTGCACATGTGGGTCTCTTTCCCTCCTTTAAGATTGCTTTGGGATATAATCCCAGTAGAAACAATGCTGGATCAAAGGATATGTTCAGTTTGATAACTTTTTGAGCATAGTTCCAAATTGCTCTCCAGAATGTTTGGATGCATTCACAGTTCCACCACCAATGTATCAGTGTCTCAGTTTTCCCACATCCCTCCAACATTTGTCATTATCTTTTCCTGTCATCTTAGCCAATCTGACAGTATTGTAGTGGTATCTCAGAGTTGTCTTAATTTGCATTTCTCTGATCAATAGTGATTTGGAGCACCTTTTCATGTAGCAACAAATAGTTTCAATTTCTTCATCTGAAAATTGTCTGTTTATATCCTTTAACTATTTATCAATTGGAGAATGGCTTGAACTATTATAAATTTGAGTCAATTCTCTATGTATTTAAAAAATGAGTCTTTATCAGATCCTTTGGATGTAAACATGTTTTCCCAGTTTATTGCTTCCTTTCTAAGCCTTTCTGAATTAGTTTTGTTTGTACAAAAACTTTTTAAAATTAATATAATCAAAATTATCTATTTTGTGATCAATAATGATTTCTAGTTCTTTGGCCATAAATTCCTTTCTCTTCCACAAATCTGAGAGGTAAACTATCTTATGTTCTTCTAGCTTGTTTATAATGCCTTTTTTATGTCTTGATAATGAACACATTTTGACCTTATCTTGGTATATACAGTGTTAAGTTTGGGTCTATGCCTATTTTCTGCCATACAAGTTTCCAATTTTCCCAGCAGTTTTTTGTCAGATAGTGAATTCTTATCCCAAAAGCTGGGGCCTTTGGGTTTGTCAAATACTAGATTGTAATAGTAATTGACTATTTTATTATGTGAACCTAACCTATTCCACTGATAAGCTTCTCTATTCCTTAATCAGTACCAAATTTTTGATGATTGATGCTTTATAATATAGTTGTAGATCTGGTACAGCTAGGCCATCTTCTTTTGCTTTTCTCTTCATTAATTCCTTTGAAATTCTTGACCTTTTGTTCTTCCAGATAAATTTTGTTGTTATTTATTCTACTTTAGTAAAGTAGTTTCTTGGGAATTTGATTGGTATAGCACTAAATAAATAGGTGAGTTTAGGGAGTATTATCATCATTATTATATTCGCTCAACCTATCCAGAAGCACTTGATATTTTTCCAATTACTTAGATCTGACTTTATTTATGTTGAAAGTGTTTTGTAGTTTTGCTTATATAGTTCCTAACTTTTCCTTGGCAGATAAATCACCAAATATTTTATATTATCAACAGTTACTTTAAATGGAATTTCTCTTTGTATTTCTTGCTGTTGGATTTTGTTAGTGATGTATAAGAATGCTGATCATTTATGTGAATTTATTTTGTCTCCTGCAACTTTGCTAAAGTTGTGGATTATTTCTATTAGCTTTTTAGTTGATTCTCTAGGGTTTTCTAAGTATACCTTCATATTATGTGCAAAGAGTGATATTTTTGGTTTCCTCATTGCCTACTCTAATTTCTTTAATCTTTTTCTTCTCTTATTGCCAAAGCTAACATTTCTAATACATTATTGAATAAGAAGGGTGATAGTGGCAACCTTGTTTCATGCCTGATCTTATTAGGAATAGTTCCATTTATCCCTATTATATATGATGCTTACTGATGGTTTTAAAAAGATGCTACTGACTGTTTTAAGGAAAAGTCCATTTATTCCTATATTCTTTAGTGTTTTTAATAGTAATGAGTGTTGGATTTTATAAAATTCTTTTTCTGCATTTGTTGATATAATTATATGGTTTTTGTACATTTGGTTATTTATATAGTCAATTATGCTAATACTTTTCCTAATATTGAACCAGCCCTGCATTCCTGGTATAAATCCTACTTGGTCATGGTGTATTATCCTGAGGATGGTTATCTGTAATCTCTTTGCTAATATTTTTATTAAGCTTTTTGCATCAATATTCATTAAAGAAGTTGGTCTATAATTTTCTCTCTCTGTTTTCATCCTACCTGGTTTAGATATCAGTACCATGTCTGTGTCATAAAAGGAATTTGGTAGGAGTCCTTCATTCCCTATTTCTTCAAATACTTTATATAGTATTGGAGTTAATTGTTCTTTAAATGTTTGATAGAATTCACATGTAAATCTATCTGGTCCTGAGGATTTTGTCTTAGGGAGTTGATTAATAACTTGTTCTATTTCTTTTCTTTTCTTTTTCTTTTTTTTTTTTTTCTAGAATAGAACTATTTAATTAATTTATTTCCTCTTCTGTTAATCTGGGCAATCTATATTTTTGTAGGTATTCCTCCATTTCACTTAGGGTGTCAAATTTATTGGCATGAATTTGGTCAAATAATTCCTGTTAATTGCTCTAGTTTCCTCTTCATTAGTGGATAGCTCTCCCTTTTTAATTTTGAGACTAATAATTTGATTTTCCTCTTTCCTTTTTCTAATCAAATTAACTAAAGGTTTATCTATTTTTTTCATAAAACCAACTCCTAGTTTTATTTATTAATTCAATAGTTTTTTTAAGTTTCAATTTTATTGATCTCTCCTTTCAGTTTTAGAATTTCAAGTTTGCTATTTGATTGGGGGTTTTTAATTTGTTCTTTTTATAGCTTTTTTAGTTGCAAGCCCAATTCATTGATCTCCTCTTTCTCTATTTTATGCAAGTAAGCATCTAGAGATATAAACTTTCCCCTTGTTGGCTGCATCCCACAAATTTTGGTATGTTATCTTATTATTGTCATTCTCTTAGATGAAATTATTGATTGCGTCTATGATTTGCTGTTTCACCCATTCATTTTTTACAATGAGATTATTTAGTTTCCAATTTCTTTTTGGTCTAGTTTCCTGGGCCCTTTATAGAATGCCATTTTTATTGCATCGTGATCTGAAAAATATGCATTTGTTATTTCGACCTTTCTGGATTTGATTTTGAGGTCTTTATGTCCTATTATATGGTCAATTTTTGTATAGATTCCATGAAGTACAGAGAAGAAAATGTACTCCTTTCTGTCTCCATTCAATTTTCTCCAAAAGATCTATCATAGCTAACTTTTCTGGTATTCTATTAACTTCTTTAACTTCTTTCTTATTTATTTTCTGGTTAGATTTATCTAGTTCTGAGACAGCAAGATTCAGATTTCTCACTATTATAATTTTGCTATCTATTTCTTCCTGCAAGTCTCTTAACTTCTTCTTTAGGGTGTTCTATCACTTGGTACATATATGTTCAATATTGATATTGCTTCATTATCTGTGGTACACTTTAGCAAGATATAATTTCCTTCCTTATCACTTTTAATTAGATCAATTTTTCCTTTTGCTTGATCTGAAATCAGAATGCCTACTCCTGCTTTTTTTTTAATTTCACCTGAAGCATAATAGATTCTGCCCCAGCCTTTTACTTATACTCTGCATATTTCACTCTTCTTTAAATGTGTTTCTTGTAAAAACATATTGTAGGATTCTGACTTTTAATCCACTCTGCTATCTGCTTACGTTTTATGAGAGAGTTCATCCCATTCACATTTACAGTTAAAACTACTAATTCTGTATTTCCTGCCATCTTATTAACCCCAAATTATATTTTTCCTTTTCACCTTTCCCTCCTCCCCAGTATTTTACTCATGAGAACTACTTGCCTTAAGCAGTCTTTTCCCTTTAGAGAACCTTCCCCCTTTCTTATGTTTTTCCCCTATTTCTCTTTTTCCTTCTATTTAGCCTACCCTTTCCCTTTTCCCCTTTCCCCTCCCACTTTTCCATAATGTGAGTGATGTTGTTGAAACCAAATATATTGAATATTCTTTCTTGGGGCCAGATGTGATGAGAGTAATAGTCATACAATATTCATCACCCTGTCTTCTTTCCCTTAGTTATAATATGTTTTCTTTGCCTCTTCCTGAGATGTAATTTCCCTCATTTTACCTCCACTTTCCCCTTTTTTTGTGTTATAATCCCCTTTCTATCTCTAATTTCTTTTTATATATTATAACAGTATAATCAGATTATACATGTACTCTCAATATATACCCATAACAGAAATACAGTTCTCAAGAATTTTTTTTCTTTTTACATTTTTATGGTTCTCTAGAGTTCTACATTTCAAAGTCAATTTTTTTGTTTAGCTCTGATCTTTTCATCAGAAATAAATCAAGTTCACCAGTTTCATTGAATATGTATCTTCTTCCCTGAAAGAAAATGCTCACTTTAGCAGGTTAATTTATTCTTGGCTGCATTACAAGTTACTTTGCCTTCCAGAATATCAGATTCCAGGCCCTTTGATCTTTTAAAGTGGAAGCTGCTAGGTCCTGAGTAATCCTTATTGTGGCTTCTCAGTATTTGGAGTGTTTCTTTCTGGCTGCTTGCAATATGTTTTCATTGGTCTGATAGTTCTCAAATTTAGCCACAATATTCCTTGGGGTTTTAATTTTGGAATCTCTTTCAGGAGACATTCAGCAAATTATTTCAGTGGTTATTTTCCCTTCTGTTTCTATGGTATCCTAGCAGTTCTCTTTGATAATTTTCTGAAAGTTAGTATCTAGGTTCTTTTTTTCAGCATGTATTTCAGGGAGTCCAATAATCCTTACATTGTCTTGTCTAGATCTCTTTTCCAGGTCAGTTGTTTTCCCAAGTAGGTATTTTACATTTTTCCTATTTTTTTTTTTTTTTTGGTTTTGCTTAACTGCTTTTTGTTGTCTCATTGAGTCATTCATTTCCATTTGTTCAATTCTGAATTTTAGTGAGTTGTTTTCTTTCTTTACTTTTTAATTTCTTTTTATATTTGTCCAATCAATTTTTTAAATGAGTTGTTTTGTTCTATGGATTTTTTTCCATTTTACAAATTCTGTTTTTTAAGGAATTATTTTGTTTTCCATTTCAAAAATTCTGTTTTAAAGAAGCAATTTCCTTTTTCTGTTTTATAAATTATGTTTTTACTGGGAGTTGCTTTATTTTTCCATTTTATCAAATCTATCTTTTAATGAGTTAAATGCTTTTTCATTTTTACTAAATCTATATTGTAGTGAATTTTCTTCACATAGTTTCATGTTGCCTTTTCCAAACCCTTTTGCAAATTTTTCGTTTCCTTTCCTCATTTTCCTTCTAGTGCTCTTTTAATATACTTTTCAATTTCTTCTATGAGAGCCTTGTTTGATGCAGACCAGGTTATATCACTTTTTGGGGCTTTATCTTGAGACAATCTACTTTTAGTCTCCTCAGGGTTTGAAATCCATTTTTCTCTTTCACTATAAAACCTGTCTATCATCAGAGTCCTCTTTACTTTTTCATTCATTTTTTTTAAGCTCAGGGGAGGTTTTCCAGGTGGCTGCAGCTGGGCTAGGCCAATGCTAATTCACTCCCAGTGCTGGTATGTATGGCATTTGAGAATTCACTATTGATCTTTTGCGTTTGTGTTGGATGTTTTATAACTTCGCTGCTGATCTACTGGCTTTCAACCAGGGCAAAGTGGCCAACACTGCTATAGATTCCTGTAGATTTCTCCCTGTAGATTCTCTGCCAGGCAGAATCTGTACCGCCCCTGGATGCAACTATGCTGGTGGAGTCAGCAATGCCTGGGACTCTGTGCTGTCTGTGCTATCATTTGTGGTCAGCTGTTTGTGTTAGACTGACTCCTTCCTGTTTCTGATTGAAACAGACCTTTTCTGGTCTGTTTCCTCCAATAGATTTTCTGCCATGCAGAGTTTGCACCTCCACACAGAAACTGTGTATCCCCAGGACTCTGCACTGTCTATGCTGGTGTTTTTACTCAGCTGGTTATGCTGAGTAGCTCCCTCCCATTTCCTATTGAAACAGATCTTTTCTGGCAATGTTTATTGCCAAAAAATTTGTTACACTCCCAATATTTATGGATTCTGCCCAGCCAGAGCTAATTCAGAGGCTGGATTTCATAATTAGTGTGAGGGTTGTAAAGAAGATCAGAAAGAAACATGTCATCTCCATCATCTTGGCTCTGCCCCGGAAGTCCTGTCAATTGAAATTTCATTCTTTCTTGATTCAACTAGCATCCATTAGGCATATTGTATGTGTTGAATACTTACAGGTTTGCAAGATACAAATTTGCTCTCTGCCCTAATAGAACTTAGTCCAATACAAAATACAATAAGACATTAATACAGGTAATTATAATATGTAATATTTTGTGATATGTAATATAAATCAGAATGGTCTGTGAGCTTTCATGAGGAAGTTCATTGCCAACAGTGGAGATCATGAAGGACTTTCTGGAGAAGATAACATTTGAATTAAGATTTCAAAAATGTCTTGTAATTTAAAAGTGAAACTGAAAAGAGAGGCCAGTTTACATGGAACTAAGTGAGCCAAAACATGAAGTAAGGATAGGAAAACAACAGCAACAATATATTTACATATTAAAAAGTTTTCTAGTTGTTGAAAGTTGTTGAAGTGAAAAGTTGTGTTTGGAGTGTGGAGGAAATAACATGAGATAACTCTGGAAAAATAGAATGGCAGCCAACTCTTGAGCAGGACCTTGGGTGTAAAAATGTACATCTTTTTATCCATTAGCCTCTAAATAAAATATAGCATTTTCTTCAACTGCAAGCAACAATTATGTAGGAATCCATAGACTTCAGTATTTTGTCAAAGGAATCCCTGCTTTTATCATTCACTTATTTTCAATTATGCCTGAATCTTAATGATTACTTTTGGAATTTTCATGATAAAGATGCTGGAGTAGTTTACCATTTCCTTTTCATTTTTACAGATGAGGAAACTGAGGCAAACAGAGTTATACTCCTTAGCCAAGATCAGATAATTAATAAATGTCTGGATCCAGATTTGAACTCAGGAAGATGAGCCTTTCTGACTCCAAGTTTTGCATTTTATATACTGGGCTAGCCAGCTGCCCTGATCCCATGTTATCAAAAGGGTAAAAGCCTTCGCTTATGGAGTGTCTTGAATTCTATTATCAATATATTAACATTCATTAAGTGCCTAGAATGTGCCACGTTCTCTTCTAATGGCTCGGGATAAAAACAGAAGCAATTCAAAATAGTGTGAATTTTATTCAGAAGTAAGTGGAATGGAATGGGGAAAGAAGAATGATCAGTAAATTTATTTTTTAAAACAATGAACTGATATGATCAGATTTATAAATGAGATTATTTCAGCAGTGGAAAGTTGATTAGAAGGAAGGAATGAAACAAACATTTATTAAGCACCTACTTTATGCCAGGTATCATGCTAATCACTTTACAAATATTATCTCCTTTGATCCTAACAACACCCTAGGAGGTATGTGCTATTATTATCCCCATTTAATAATTGAGGAAATTGAGAGAGAGAGCGTTTAAGTGGCTTGCCTGGGAACATAGGTAGTAAATGTCTGAATGTGTATTTAACCTCATTTCTCCTAATTTCAGGCCCAGAGTTCTATGTATGATATTAGCCAGCTATTTTTATTTTGATAGGAAAACCGAGCCCCCAAATTTTCAGTATGAGAGAGAAAGTGAAAAGAAGTACAACTGACATATGTGGTAGAGTCATAAGGTTCAATGCTTTAAGAGGAAGACATTAAGTTTAGACATGTTTAGTTTCAGGTAGTGGTCAAAAATTGATAGAGAAATGTATATCAGTGAGTACTCATATCTGAAGCAGAAAAGGGAGGTCTGGAATGATGATTAAATACTGGTAATCATCTTCATAAAGACAGTATTGGAAACTGTGAAAGTGAATGAAATTACCAAGGAAGAAAGTATAACAAACAAGGCAGAGAGGGTCAAAGGTAGTCTTGAGAAATTTCTTGTTAAATATTTAATAAAAGAATGAAGATTAAGTAAGATAAACAGGAGTGATTAAAAATGTAGAAGAAAAAGAAGAAGAAAAAGACATAGTGTCTCTAAAGCCAAGGAAGCATTTTTTAAAGGGTGGAAGGAAGGAAGGAAGGAAGGAAGGAAGGAAGGAAGGAAGGAAGGAAGGAAGGAAGGAGGGAGGGAGAGAGGGAGGTATGGAGAGAAGAAAAGAGAAAAAGAGTGGTTAACTGTCAAATACTGTAAGGACATTAAAAGAGATTGTAAACAACAACAAAAATCATTAATTTGGATGATGAAATTATTGATGATCATAAGAGAGTGGTTTCAACAGAATGATGGGTATAGAAGTAAAGTTGCAATTGGTTGAGGAGAGAGTGATTTTTTTTGAGAATTAGAGTAATCAAAACGTTTTCTTTAAAGGAAATCATGGTTAAATGATTTGCCCAAGGTCACACAACTAGTAAGACCAGATTTTAATTCCTGCACACCATCAATGGATAGTGCTCCATCCACTGCACCACTGAATTGCTTTATAGTATTTCAAAAGACTTTGTACCCATCTTAGTGTCTTGGGAAAAGTGCTGGACATAGAATCAGGAAGATTTGTGTTTAAATACTGCCTCACTGGGCATGCCACCTGACCACTGTCAGTCTTAGGATCCTCACCTATAAAGTGGCAGGAATAAATAATACCTTTTCCCCAGAGTTGTGAGGTTCAAATGAGATCATATATGGAAAGTTTCTTGAGACTCTGTATAATTATTAGATACTAATACTGTAGCTTTTCAACTTACAGATGAGGAAACTGAGGCAAACAGAGTTATACTCCTTAGCCAAGATCAGATAATTAATAAATGTCTGGATCCAGATTTGAACTCAGGAAGTTCACCAGATAATAATAAAATTTTCTGCTTATTCTTTTATGTAAACAGCTCTCTCTCATTCATCAATTCATTCCTCTAATACACCTTTACTATGGGAATGTCTTTACTATGGGAATGTCTTTGTACTGTGGAAATTAAAATGAGGAATACCAACTATACTTCACTGGATCTTATCTCCATTGTCCAACCTTGTAGTCAAAAGGATTATGAACAAAGAGTTAGGAGAAATACAGGGTCTCATTTCCAATTTTGTTAAAAATTACCTTTATGGCCATGAGCAAGTCAATTAACATCTCTAGCCCTCCCTATCTATCTATGAAACTAGTGGCTTGTTATAAATTATCTTTAAAGCCTTTTCTGAGAGACAATGTGGCATGGTAGATAGAGTTTTGAAATTGGAATCAGAGATAGAAATACATGTAGTAAGTACTTTATTTACACAGTTGTTATTTGATTTAACCCATCAGCAAGCATGTATTAAGGGTCAATTGTGTGCCAGACACTGTGCTAAGCACTAGGAATACAAATACAAAGAATGAAGCAATCCCAATTTTTAAAGAGATTATATTTTAATGGAGATAGCAAGTGTTTATATACATTTATATGTGTATATATGCATATGCACATAATAATAAATGCATATATATGTATACTGAAGAAATATGAAGAAAATAAAAAATATGAAGTGGTTTAAATACAAGACAGTTTGAAAAGGTGTTCAGTAGCAATTAAGGGGATGTAGAACTTTGTGCTCCAGCTGCATTTTGAAAGAAAAGAAGGATTCTATGAAGCAGATAATATGTGTAAAATGTTTTGAAAACTTGTAAATGCTGTACCAATTTGGAGTATCACTAATAGTTCAAAAAGTCTATGATGCAATGCTTTTTTTCCCTATCTTCTGGTTTTGGTTCAGGAAATTTGGAGATCAGGTCTTTTTTTGTACTAACAAAACAAAGAGGAAGAAAAAGACAATTATAAAGCATTTATTAAGTGTTTATTGTATCCCAGATCCTTTGCTAAATGTTGAACTTGTTTCCAGGAGTTCATAATCTAAGAGGGGAAACAAATGTATAAACTTTGTTGAAAAAAGCTTTATTCAGAATAATGGAAATAATAGGCAAAGAAAAGGTATTAGAATTAAGGAGGAGGATATCAGAAAAAGGCTTCTTATAGAAAATGGAATATTTGTAAGAATTTGAAGGACTTTTTTCTGCAAGGAACAGAAAGGAATTTTGTGCTTCTGGGATGCCAGGTATATGTGGGAGAAAACGAAGGGAAGTAATGTGTAAGGAGAATGGAAACATCTCTGTGTGGGGCAGGGTGGGAGGTCAGATCATGGAGTTCTTTGAACAAGCAAGATTTTATATTCAATCCTAAAGGAGCACTAAATTTTATAGTGGAGGGGGTGACATGGTCAGAACTGCATTTTAGGAAGATGAGTTTGGCAGCTGAGAATATAAATGAGTGGGAAAGATTTGTACAGGCAGATAACCAGCAAGCTATTTCAGTGTCCAGGTATGCGATGATGAGGGTTTGAACCAGAGTGATGGCAGTGTCAGAGAGATGGGGGAGTTGTATGAGAAATGTTAGCAATTGATTTGGTAAGGAGGGTGAGTGAGAAGATGAGGAAAATATATAGATTATGAGCCTGGTTGGCGTCTTCAACAGCAAACTTAGGAAGAGAGGACGATCTGGAGAGAAAAATAATTAGTTAGCAATGAAATTCCTAGGCTTGGAAGCTAGAGTCTGTCTTGGAACTGTGGGTCTTTGCACTGGTCTGAGAGAAAGATTTTCCACCACCCAGCCTTATATTAGCAAGTTCAATCTCTTATCAAATGTCTTAACAGTTTCTGAAGATAAAACTTATTCTGTTATATTCACTATTTGAATTTGCCATTACTTACTTTGCCAATTGCATCTTTTTAGATAGGTAGGCGAGGGTTTTCTGTGGTGTAATGTGATATTATTCCCTTTGGGTTTCTTAACATTTTCTACTGTTTGAGTTTCCCTAGCTCATGCTGCAGTGATTTCCAGAATAGCTCTGCAGTAATGAAGTTCAGTCATGTTGAAGGCCTTGCTTGTTACAGATGTTTCTATCTTTCTTAGGAGGTATAACCTGTCTGTTTTCCTGTCTTGTTTTGTTTTGTTTTTCCTTTTCATGGTACTTCCTTGTTCCTAAATGTTCAGACAGTTTGTTATGCTTACTATTTAAGTGTTAATTATATGGTTTTACATTTCTCAGTTCAACAAAAGGAAGCTTAATACTAAACAATCATGGTACCTCTTCATAAACAAGAAATGTTTAATGGGTTAGGAGAAAATAATCACACTAGACAGAGCTGGCTTAATGCCAGAACTTGGATAAAAGGATGGATAGAATATTGCAAATTTCAAGTGATGCTAGCAATAAATATTTTTATTTTATTATTTTAAAAAATCTATCTAATTTATTTTAATCAAAACTCGCTGACTTTTATGCCCCCCCTTTTTTACCACCAATATCAAATGAGAAAATATTTATATAAAGTGCTTTGTAAACCTTAAAGGAATGTATAAATGCCAACTACTGTTTTTAAGTATGTACTAATTTAATAATCATGATAAGAATTAGCATTTACATAGCACTTTAGGATTTCCAAAGCACTTTACAAATACACTTTACAAATCATTATTTTTCCTCACAACCATTTTTGGATTTAGATGCTATTATTATCTCCATCTTATAAATGGGAAATTGAAGCCAACAGACATAAAATGGCTTTTTCAGTGTTATACAGCTAGTAAATGTATGAAGCTGAATTTGAACTTAAGTTTTCTTGATGTTAGTTCCAGATGTGCCAATTAGCTGCTCATTTTATTATTGTTTCATCATCATCATCATCATCATCATCATCATCATCATCATCATCATCATCATCATCACCATTGTTTTTCTAAACATTGCAACCAATGAGGGGTAGAGCAAATAATATCATGTAGCCAAATTTTGTGATTTTTAAGAATTATAAATTAAGTGTAAATCTTCTTATACTGGAATATTGGGATACTCCACAAATGCCCCCTTTTTTTTTGAAAAAGCATCTTTCTCTTTATGGGGGAAAAAAACATATGCAAAAAAAAATGGTGAATGAATACCATTGTTGTATTGCTTCTCTGTCCTTTACCTTGAGTCAGCCTGTGACTACCAAAACACTTAACCTTTGGCTATTCAAATTCATTTACCCATGGCAAAACATGACCTGTGATTTTTGAAGAAAAAAAGGTTTAAAATGCTTCTGGTAATGGGAAGTAGTCTACTAAAAGCTGCTGGTATTTCACTGTAATAAATCATAAAGGTATAAAGTGAATTTTTCTGGCTGTTTGCATTTTAAAATTTAAAGGGGAGCATGCATTTAGAAAGAGTAATGTGTTTCAACTGTGCCAGTAGAAAACAATTTAAGATTTAAAAAAATAGGAGACAAAAACTAGATTGTAGAGATCCTTAAGAGGTTGATTGGCACCAATAATGATCGAGAGAGCACAGTATTGAGGGATGAAGGGAGGAGGATTTTTTCTAGATTGAATCTGGGAATATGTGCTGATAAATCATATATATTACCATGTTTTTCTTTTTTTCTTTTTCTTTTCTTTAAATGCTTAAGAGAAGTGAATATCCTTCTAATGGAATATGCCTGCAAAATGATAGCCTGACACATAGCTTGTCAACACAGTAGTACAGGGCAAGTCCGCTGGCTGTTACAAGCACTGTCTCTTGGTATGGCTGAGAAACAGGGTGTTTCATTTTCTGTGGCTATTGATTTCAATGCCTTTCCTTATCACTAATGTGCTAACAGGATGATTCTGAATAGAATGTTAGGCTCTCACTTTGATGATAGGGAAAAAAATCCCTTTTCAGAATAGAATTTGACAAGCCATTGAATGAGAAATCATCAGGATAAGAGAGAAAAGGAGAACAAATCAGCTAGAGTTTAGGAGCATGTCCAACTGTGTTTGGTAATACTGGCTCTTATTCTAATGGATTTTCCACAGCTTCGGAAGCTGGAATGAAACCCAAGTCCCCATTTCTTTGTCAACTTGACTCAGTTAACAGGACTTGGACTGCCACTAACTAGGTTTCACTCTGGTCTTCATGGCAAGCTGCTCCTGAAATCTTAGTTATGGACTTTGGTTTGAATTAGAGCCCCATTTCTCAATCTCAGATTCTCCTTTGGCCCATAATTGGAGATTCATAATAAAGGAATCTGTCTAGGATTGGCAAGGATAACCAATTAGGTGCCCCAGAAGAGGATCTATTATGAGCTTACTTAATATTTTGATTAATGATCTCAAAGACTGGGGTAAAGAGTTTATGAATGGAACTTGGGGATGAGACTTGATTAGTTGTAAAAAATGGGAGATCCATGGAAATTATAAAGATGCCAAAAAAATGAAGTTTTTTCCCCTTAATTGTCTGTTTGAAGTAATTATTGACTATAAAATGTTTAAGAAGAAAGAGAAACCTGAAGAACAACAACACTGAACAAAATAATATCTGGCTGGACATTCCTTTTTCATAGTGTTCAGAGCCTAGGAGCATAGAGTTGAAGCTAGAAGGTATCAAAGGCCATCTAGGCAAAACTCTTTCATTTTATAGATTAGAAAACTACCAAACACTTTTGGGCAGTTTTGGGGAAGGAGGATATCTGTAGCAGTGAGAGACAGACTCTCTCCTTTCTGGTCCAAAGAGAAAACATTTATTTTCCCCTTCTGCTCTTAATAATAATTAATAATAATAACCATAACACCTAACATTTATGTAGCATTTTTAAGGTTAATAAGCATTTTACATGTTATCTCCTAAGTAATACCTTTATCCTAGAAAGAGAAAAATTATCTAAATATTAAATTATACTATTTTTAAAAATAGAATTAACTGTCAATAGCTAGGTATCAGTGATATACACTGGGTTTCAGAATAAATTTGATCAAGATGACTTGTGCTTAGTAAATTTTCCTTTATATAAAATAATAATATAGAGATGATTCTCCCTGACGACTGATAATTTTCAGTATCTTCTAGGTATAAATCCCAGGACTGAAAAGATACTTTTATTCTTATCAAGTTCCTGAGTCACTAAAAATGAATTACTGATAATTAGAAAAATACAACCTCAATATCACTCCATAGAAAACACAAATCCCTCTGAGTACAGTATAAGAATGATCCTGATAGTTAGAGCCTAGACTTGTGCACTCATTTAATTGATTTATTTCCCATCTTTGGCTTTCATTGTTAAGAGTTTATAAGTAATCATTTTCCCTAGTATGATTTTCTCTAGAACAATTTCTACCTAAAGTAGTAAGGACTTCTCTGACTGATTTAGTCATTACTATAGATATAGATACAGATATACTACTATATATATATGTATATATATATGCGCGCACACACACACACACACACACACACACACACACACACTTTTCCTAAACCAGGATACCTGGTATGAAATGTAAAGACTTGGGAAATATACACACACTTTTTTGAAATGTGAATTTATTTTCATGTATTAATTGTCCCAATCAAGGTAAGTACCTTGCATAAGCTGCACTGAGCACAGAAAACTAAAGTGAAGCATTTTTTTCATTAATGCATTAATTTAATAATTGTTCCTTCCTCATCAGACACTGCCAGAGTTGCATCTTTAGCTCTCATGTATAAATTGTAAAGCAGAAAAGTCAAATTCTAGGTCTGTCACAGAAATCACATATTTTTATTGCGTTATTAACAGTAGCAGCTGACTCATTTTCCCTCTTGAATGTCTCTAAGAGCATCTGGATTTGCTTAGTAGAGAGCCTGATACTTTTCTCTCAATAAAATAAAGTTCTGATTAATTAAACATTGCTTCTGCCTGAATAATGCATTAAAAATAAACTTTATTGTTTAATAAAAAACAAAAACTGTATATTTGAGGTCAAGAGCATTAGATTTCAAATAACTTGAGTAGTAAAAATATCAAATTCCATATATTCCCTCTTCTATGCAGAGTAAGCAGAACCCACCAAAGGTTCAGGCACTAATTTCACTTAGATAGATTGATGGATTGTTGGGCTATTCCAAATGTTAGTGCCTCATATCCTCTTAAACTATCTCAGATAGAAAAGGATAGTTCAAGCTAAATCTCTTAACATTAATTATCATATTTTTTCTTTGATCATGAACTCCAGAGACAATTTTAGCTTTCTCTAATTCCATAGCTTTCTCTAATTCTGTATAGTCCAGGAATTCTCTTTACCTTCATACTGTGAAAAAGAATAGTTTTTTTAAATGTCTTTATGATTATATTTTAATATAATTTGTATTCTTTGTAATCTTATATTTTCTAGTGCTTTTACCAACATTATTTTAAGAAGGAGTTTATGAATTTAATCTGTCAAAGGAGTCCATGACATAATAAAGATTATGTTATCTGGTGCACAATGAGTGTACTTGTGTGTTTGCTTACATTCTTTGAGAGAGTCTTCATAATTTGTAGATTGGCAGAATAATTCCCACATTCATTTGATCATTACAAACTTTCATGGAGTAAACAAGGGCAACTAGGGGGTGCAAGAGATAGATTGCTAGATCTTGAATCAGGAAAACTCATCCTTTTGAGCTCAAAGCTGATTTCAGACACTTATTAGCTGTGTGACCCTGGGCAAGTCACGTAACTGTTTGCCTCAACTTCTCATTTGTAAAATGAGCTGGAAAAAGAGATGGCAAACCACTCCAATATCTCTGCCAAAAAAGCCCAAATGTGGTCCCAAAGATTTAGATGTGACTTAAAGTGAACAACAATAATAAAGACCAGAGAACAATGTGTACTTGATGTTTCTTTTTGAAGCAACATATATCATCATTAGCACTAAAATAAAATAAAATACTTTTGTGATTATATATAACATTTTGACCCCTGAAAGCTGGTTAATTCCACAGGTGATCCTTTGGTGGTCCTTAATTGCCTTTTTTAGGCCTTTCAATAAAAGTATTGCTATCATAATAGAATGTAAGACCCTTGAGGAGAGGGACTATTTGATTTATGTCCTATATATGCACAGTGTCTACCAGGGAAGTACAAAGAATTGAAAATAATAGGTGCTATTGATTGATTAATCCTATTAATGATGATTAGATATGAACAGGGATTACTCACCAACTGGGATTATTTGGAGAAAGTAGGATAAATCTTGTGTATGTACTTTAAAATCTGCATACATACATGTGCAATAAAAAATTCGGCACATTACCTATACTCAGTTCTTAATTACAGGGATTGTAGGCCATTTTCAAAAGATTTTACTTTCTTTTTTACAAAATTTTTATAAACAGTGTTATTATTTTCCTTAATTGTTTGTATAGGAATGAATAGCACATTTCATTAGGTTTTTTTATACTGGGAATTTTATTTTTTTTAAGACAAACATTTATTAATCAATAAAAATAATGTTTGTAATTGAAGTCAAATGAAATATATGTAAAGAGTTTTGCAAATTTCAAGAAGACAAATTTTAGCAATTATTATTTATTCATTTTATTCATAAAGTTAATTAAACTAAACTATTTTTTAATTTAACAGTTAAACTTTATTTAAAATCTAAACTTTGTAAATCAAACTTATTGATTTTAAAAATCAAAACCTTCATTTTTTCCCCTAAAATTCTGAAAGCCCTTTTTAGTCATTATCTTCTGGGCTAAAAAAAACTTCATCTTTCCAAGAAGACATTAATCCTCTGTACAGATAGGAGATCTAATGATAATTGTTAAGGATAGCTAAACAAAGATAAATACTTTTAAAATGCAAAATTTTATCTTTTTTGCTTTTCTAATCTAGAATCAAATTGGGGGAAAAAGAATTGTTTGGTTGATACATCTCTTATCAGGACTGAAACTTGTTGGGGTCTCCAAATAGGCAAAAGGAATTTTGAATGTAGAAAGGAAGAAGGAAGGTCCAAAATGGAGCTAGCTTTTGACGAGAAGATTTAACACCGAAACAAGCAAGAGAATATCATGAAAAGAATCAGGAAGGAGATTAAAGCGAGAGCCTGTATTGCAGTATGACTAAATTATTAGATATGCCTCCTTTCTTCAAGATCTACCAACAAACAGGAGGGGAAAGGAAGTAGAAGAAAAGAAAAGTAGTGGAGGCAGCTGTGTATCCAAGGGTCCGTAGAAACTGGGAAAGCTGAAAATGCAGGTTTGAGATTCTAGGAAGCCCTTCCATAAGGAGAGGACTACTGGCAAATTAAATTGCACTTGCCATATTGTGTATAATCCATCTGGATGCTTATAACAATTTAATTTGTTGACATATAGGTTTTCTTAATTTACTCTCTCTTTTAAAAAATATATTTTTTGTTTTTTATATCACAATCATTCCTGGATATTCCCCTATTTCCTTCCCTTGGTGAACTTTCTTCTTTAAGAAAGAAAAAGACTTAGACAAAACCAATTTACATGGCCACCAACACTGCCAAAGGTATGAAACCTTCATTATTTTTAATTTCTTCATTTCTTTTCAGGAACTAAGCTTAGTTATTATATACACACATATTATATACACATATATACACAATGTTTAGCTACATTTAAGTGCACTTTTCCTTTACATTATGTTCACTATTTATTTATTTATTTGTTTTAGTCCTGCTTACCTTCTTCAAACAGGAAATGGAACATATTTTATGAAGACTACCAAATTTTATACAAACAAAACCAAAGCAAACAATATTAGAAGGAAAGCAGAAAGTTAGAAAACCATCTCTAAAGCAAATACTTGTTTCTGATAAAGGTCTCATTTCTTAATATATATATATAATACATATATATGTGAGTAAAATGTATAAAAATACAAGACATTACTTAATTAATAAATGGTCAAAGATTGAACAGATAGTTTTCAGATGAAACTATCTATAGTCATGTAAAAAATACTCTAAATAACTATGGAATAAGTAAAAGTAAATGACAACTCTGAAGTACCACCTCACACTTACTATAATTGACTAAGAGGAAATGATAAATGTTGGAGGAGACATGGGGAAATTGGGACACTACTGCAATTTTGGTGAAGTTGGGAAATGATCCAACCATTTTAGAGAACAATTTGAAACCATCTCAATGTACTATAAAGCTGACACACACTTTGATCCAGCAATACTTCAACTAGGTCTGTGTCCCCCCAAAAAAAAGGTGGAGGGAAGGACTTATTTGTACAAAAATATTTATAGCAGCTCTTTTGTGGTGGCAAAGAATTGGAAATTGAGGGGATTCCTATCAATTGGGAAATAACTGAACAAGTTGTGTTACATGAATGCAAAAGAATACAATTATGCCATAAGAAATGATGAAAAGGTGAATTTCAGAAAATCCTGTAAAAACATGTAAGCTGATGCAAAATAAAGTAAGCAGAACATTGTATACAGTAAAAGCAATACTGTATAATGATCAAATATAAATGACCACCATATTCCCCTATAGAATGATCCAAAATAATTCCAATAAACTAATAATGAAAAATGCTATCCACTTCCTTAAAAAGAGCTGATGAAGTCTGAATTCAAATTAAAGTAAATTATTTTTCACTTTATTTTTATGATAATTTTTGGGCCTATTTTTTCTTCTATAACATGACTAATATGGAAATATATATTTTACATGATTATATATATATATATATATATATATATATATATATATATAGCAAAATTGCTTACTTTTTTAGGGAATGATGAGAGAAAGAAAACTTGGAATCCCTATTTTAAAAAATACTGAATGTTAAATATTGCCTTCATATGTAATTGGGGAAAAAATAAAATATTATATAAAAAGTAGTGAAAAGAAGAAGCAACAGTAACAACATAATGAAAAAGAAAGGAGAAAGAAAAGAAAAGAAGGAGAAAGAAGAAGGAGGAGCAGAAAGAGGATGATGAGGAGGAAGAGTACAAGGAAGAGGAGGAGGAGGAAGAAGAAGAAAAAGAAAAAGAAGAAGAAGAAGAAGAAGAAGAAGGAAGAAGAAGGAAGAAGAAGAAGGAAGAGGAAGAAGGAGGAAGAGGAGGAAGAAGAAGGAGGAGGAGGAGGAGAAGGAGGAAAAGGAAGAGGAGGAGGAGAAGGAGGAGGAAGAGGAGGAGGAGGAAGAGGAGGAAGAGGAAGAAGAAAAGCTCTCCCTGTCTTTTCCTCCTCTGTTTTTCCTTTCCTCCCCTCCTTTCTCCCTCTTCTGGATGTCTTTCCCTCCATCCTATTTTTTTCTTCTTCTTCCTTTCCCTGGTCTATATGATGTAGTGGTTGAGGCCATGGAGCCTGTCAAGGTGGACTGTCATAATTCTGTGCCAGGACATGTTCTCCAAAATAGTCATATACTTGACAGGCAAGTGGACAGCCACCAGAGAAGACTATACATTTCTGAAAACTATGAACAAACTAACTTGGTTGAGGCATGTAGAAATAACAGATACTGTGGTAAATAAAAATGGAAACCTAAATGATATAAAGTAGAAATAGAAACACTTCAGCCTTATGTAGATCAGATCACTTTAACTGAGGAACAAGTAGGATTCTTGAGCAGGCAGTCTGTAAGTTGGATGCATTTTTTTTATTCCAAATATTTTAATAAGAGTTCTCTGCAAGGCATTTAAAACACCAGTTTGTGAGGATAAACTCCATTGGAGAGTGAAAATACAAACTGCAGATAACCAAGGAGCTAAGGAATTTTCTTGATTTTGGGCAGGATCTGAGAGTCTACTGATTTCTGTTCAGCCTTGCGCTGCTCTGTAATCTCGAATTTCTCTTTTTCTGTGTCAAAAATCTCTCCTTCTTGGTGTCGAGGTTTGTGGAGCCTCTTCTTCTTGAAGTAGGCATCAGTAAGATGATTTGGAATCTTTACATCAGAAAGGCTAACCCTGGTGGAGGTGGCAATGACAAATTTCTGATGGGTCCTTCACAGAGGAACACTGTTGATGGTCAGAGATCTAGTCACAAGTAAGCAAGCCATTAGCCAGCTGCTTCAGGAAAACCACTTGCTTGCCCCTGTGGCGGCCAGTGAGCATGATCAGAATGGTGCCTGGGGTGATGCTAGAGCAAAGTCTCCTCACATGCTGGCTGAAGGGCATTTTGCCATGACTTAGCAGCTTTCTGAACACATCCTCGGTAGAGTAATACCTAGCCATTTTGCAAATCTTTACCACATGGATTCCTCCATTCTTATCGCTGCCAACTGGCTTGGAGATAGTGGCAGGCACCCTCTCTCGTTTTTTCCTTTCAATCCAGGTTTTTGGCATATTTTGGCTTGTACATAGCTCTCCGGGAATACATGGCAGACCTGGGGTATTTACCGATTCCTCGGGCCAGAACTGGGTTCCTACTGCAATGCTTTCGAGGCTTTTTCACCACCTTTTTCAGCTGCATCTTCCTTTTTGTTTTTCTTTTCCTTTTTTATTTTCTTTTCCTTTGGTACCTTTTGAGGTTTTTTTGTCCGCCATCTTGAGAGGAAGGGAGAGACGTTGGATGCATTTTCAAAGAAACTAGGAGCAAAGTACAAAAAGTTAGAGAGGCAAAGAAAGAATTTTTTAGCACAGACTTTAACTACCAGAATATTTCCTAAAAGTTCCAGTGTGTGGGATGAAAGTTATCAAATTTCTATGTTCCAATTCCATAAAAAGAAGTGGTGCTGCTGATACAAGGAGAATTCCAGTCCCCACCTCTGGTTGGGTGTGTAACTTTGGGCACTATTGAAGTTTTCCTAAAATTGGACCCCCAGAACTTCATCTTTTTCATGCTTTATTGAAATTAGGACCAACTCCATCTAGAGCAGACACCTAAGAGGTTGTGGTCTCCTGTCTCCTCCTTCCTTTTCTCTCCCAGGGATTCAACTCTGACCCTTTGTTATGAATGTGGCTCTCAGCCCACTTATAACCTGTTCTTGAACTTAATAAATGCCTATTTATGACACCCCCCCAAAATTGGAGTTCCAAATTCTCTCCCACTCCCTCTCTTCACTTCTCATTAAAAAGACAAGCAATTTGATTTATGCCAGACATGTTCCTATGCAAAGCATATTCCCATATTAGTCATGTTGAGAAAGGAAAGAAAAAAAAAGTATGGTTCAATGTGCATTAAGACTTCATCAGTTTGTTCTCTGGAGGTGGACAGAATTTCTCTTTATGAGTATTTTGGAATTATGATGGATAATTGTATTCTGAGTATATAGCTACATTATTATCAGTGAATATTGTACAATATTATTTTTATTCTGTACAACAATCTCCTGGTTCTGATCACTTTACTTTGTATCAAATCATTTAAGTCTTCCCATTTTTTCTAAAACTAACTAGCTTATCATTTATAGCACAATAATATTCCATCATAATCCTATGCCACAACTTGTTCACTCATTCCCCAATTGATGTAATAACCCATCAATCTCTAGTTCTTTTCCCTAAGAGAAAGAGTTGGTGTAGTTACATACATACATAGCTATTTTCATATAGGTCCTTTTCCCTCAATTTCTTTGGAATACAGTCCTTGTAATAGTGTCTCTGGTTCAAAGGACATAGTTTTGTGGCCTTTTGGGCATAATTCTAAATTGCCTGAATGGTGGAATCAGTTTACCACTCCAAAAGTCCATTAGTGTCCCAATATTCTCTTCAAAGACTTGTCACTTTTCATTCATGCTAGCTAACTTGAAACATGTGAAATAGTACTTCAGAGCTGTTTTAATTTTCATTTCTCCCATCAATAATGATTTAGAGCATTTTTCATATGACTGTTGATTGCTTTGATTTCTTCACCTGAAAACTGTATGTTCATATCCTTTGACTATCAATTGGGGAATGACTTATAGTCTTATAAATTTATTAGTTCTATGTTTGAAAAATGAGACCTTTAGTTCAGAGATTTGCTATAAAATTCTGCCCTCTCCTCCCCATTTTCTTCTTTGCTTCTAATTTTAACTGCATTGGTTTTTATTGTGTGTAAACCCTTTTTAATTTAATGTAATAAAGAATTATCCATTTTATATACTGTAATAGTCTCTATTTCTTGTTTGCTCATAAATTCTTCCCTTATTCATAGATCTAATATGTATTCTATATTTCCTTAATTTGCTTATGGTAAGCATTATAATCTAAAATAGGAATCAATTTTTACCTTATCGTGCTAAATAGTATGCAATATTAGTCAATTCCAAGTTTCTGTTGTAATGTGCCCGATCCCTTTGATTTTTGTTCTAGGAAAAATGTAAGCAAAGATGGGTATGTTTTGAGTTAGTTTAACCATTCCCCTTCTCCCAGGATATAAGCACAAGTGAAAGTTAAACTTTTTCAAAAGAATTAGGCCCTTCTTTGCTTCTGTTTCAAGCAGTATGCATGCCTACTTAAGAGCACTTTCTCACTCACCATGAAATAACAAACACCATGTTTTCCCAAGAAGCAGAAATTATAATCAGAATTGGGTGCTCAAAGTTCTCTTCATATGTTTTCTTCATATGCTCATAGTTCTCCTCTTGAGCTCCTGGACTATAAAAAGCCTTCTGCTACTTACTGAATAGACAACTTCTTCTTATTCTGTTGAATGTGTAGCTTCATTATTTTTTAAAGTGAACTCCCAGAACATTGGAAATAACTGGATACACATAAAAGTACAAAAACATGACAGTTCAACATAAATTTGGAATTATGAGCACTTAGCATGGTGCCTGGTTTACATTATGCTCTTAATAAATGCTTATTGAATTGACGAGTTGGAGCTACAAGAACTTCCTCTCTTAGGATAGATGGGATTTTTGTAAATAATGTTAGAGTTGGGATCAAAAGAGATGTGGCTTTGAGTGTCTGACAATTACTAACCCTATGACCATGCACAAAGCAATTAACTTCTCTGCATTTCAGCTTGCTCAAAAACAAAACTGGGCTAAGGCTAAGAATACCTATGTTTTTGTGAGGATCAACTGAAATAATAGATGTAAAATACTTTACTAATGTTGATATGCAATTTAAATGCATGGTTTTCATAGATAATCAGCTGAAAACTAACAAGGTTTTCCAAACTTGATATGTGGATGTCCCATGTGTTTTTTCAGATAAGGGCTTCAAACCTGATACTTTTAAGGTTTCTATTTATTTTAAAGTTTTGAAACACTTCCCATTTGAACAGTAGAGCCCTGGAAAAAGGTCAGATTCATTTTTCTGACCTTTTCCAATCTGGTGAAATGTGGCAGCTATATCCCCATGTCAGTTTTCTGAGGGAAAGTTACTCATACAGATGGGATCAAGGTTATTGGAGGGACAGCAAACAATTAAATGAAATTCTTGCTCTCTTACCACATTGTTATCCATAAGAAATCCCTGGATCTTTGAGAATTTCAGAATCACCTGACTGAAATCATTTTATCTTTTCAAAATGAGACTTTCTACAGAAAAAGATAATGTGAAATCAACATCATACATTCCTGCTATGACTTAAAAAAAAAGATTTTATTACTGTCTTTTCTTCTTTCATTATAGTAATCACCCAATATACTCCTTTTTCAATCAAACTCTTTCTTGTCACAAAGAGAGATAATTAAACAAAAAACATCTTAAAGCCTATGTAACATTCTGCATTTATAATTCTGTCCCTCTCTCCTGAGAGGAAGGAAGTGGTTATACCAGCTCATTTCTAAGACTAAAACTGGTTTTTACAATTCATCTGAATTTAAATGTCTTTTAAAAACTGTATTATAGTAATTATATTTACTATTCTCCAGGTTCTACTTCTCTCTTCATTTGTTCATAGAAGTAAATACATTTTTAATGAATTCATCATATATGCTATTTTTATGATTCAATGTTTCATAACACAAATATACTTTAATTTGTTTAGTCATTCCCTAATCCATAGACACACATTTATTTTCCATTTTTTGTTTGCATTTTTCTATCATAATGTTATCTTGTTTATAGTTTTCCTATAGGTTTTTTTTTTTTTTTGGCATGTTGGCTAGATTTTGACTATAGTTTTTTGTATGTTGTTTCCCTCAAATGGGATGTACTGTTTTTTTGCCTTTCTTTTTTGTTTTTAGCTCTTAGTACAATGTCTAGCAAATAGTTGGCATTTAATAAAATCTTGTTGACTGATTGAATATTGTGTGATAGATGGTACCATTTCCTCTTCCTATGCCCTATTTCAACATACTTCTCCTGAAATTTGAAACACTTTATCTTTTCACTATTTTTATCATTCTTAAAATGGCTATTATTATAATATTGATCATAGGAATTTAAAGTTGGAAACAACATTAGAAATCATTTAGTTTTGATGTGGGTTGAAGTCCCTTTAAGATTCCTTTCTGATTCCCAACCCCCCCATGGCTGAAGAAGTTAGGATCTTTGATTCATAAATCCTGGTCAAAAAGCACCCTTTTGAATTCCAATGACATCCAGGCTTTCCCAGTCCCTCACTATCTGCTCCGGTTTCCCCAACCTCCACAAACAGCTTCTTCCTTATCTAAAAACCCATTGAATTCTATTCAATACTAACTCTGGCAGAAACTAGCCAGGAGCCTGGGACTCCACCCACCTTCAAGATCACCAATAGCCCCCATTATAAAAAGGAAAACCCTGGAGTCCACTCTTTGCAGGAGCCCTAAAACATGGCCTTCTGGCCATGTAAGGGTTCCTGTCCGCCTGGTGACCAACTCTGGCCCTGGTGTCTTTCTACCTTTACCCTTATTTCCAAGCCCCTACAATAAACCTTTTTTGTCAATTTAGGTTTTCGGGCCTATAAATTCCTTTACAGGGGACTCTGTGCCATCACTAGACTATCCTTGCACCAAACCAAAAGGGGTTCCCCCATTCCTAACTCTCATCAGTTTGATCTGAACCCTAGAGAAAGGAAAAATGAGTTGGAGTAAGGATCTCCTGATGCCAAAATATGTGGAGCTGTTATTTTTCTTTTGTTTTTTGCTATGCCACATTTCTTCCAGATTTCTTAGTTTACTTGAATTAGAATATTAAAATGATGTTTAGAAGTACACAAGAACCTTTGTAATAAATCAATACAATTTAAGATAAGATGAGGAACCAGTACTTTAGGATGTATCATAAGTAGGGGAACAAATTGGTAGAGGAATAGAGTTGGGTGGATATAAAACAGAAAATGAAAACTGGCATATATAGAAAAAATGGACAAGAGAGGAGAGAAGCACCATTCAGTAAGAAGAGAACTTTGTATACTTGAGGCAAGAAAGAAATATTTTTTTAAAGTTGGTGAAGAAGTAAAAAATAGAGCACATACTATACCACAAACGCATCACCTACTCTCCTAGGATGCGAAAAGTAATTCAGAAGCATTCTAGTGCTTTTGTATGAGTGAAGTATCTTTCCTCTTAAAAGCTCAAAGCAGTTTTTTGGGGGAGTTGCATCCTTCTCTCCACCAAGAGAACATGATTTAGTCTTACAGGCTGCACCAGTGAAGTATTCGAAAGGCAAGTTCAACGTTTTAAAATGCAGTAACAGATTAGAAACCTGAAAGCCTGATGGAAATCATTGACAGGAACTGACCTATTAGGCCATCCAGTTCCGCTCCCTTGGGAGATGAAAGGAGGATTCTCCTTTTTCATTGCTGCTTTCTAGTACTTTGTCTGGCCTAGTTTTAATGACTGAGGTGCTCCAAGTCCCAATGCTTCCCTGGGGATATATTTTCACTGTCTAATAGGCTTGACTCACAGAATTTTTCCGCCATCAGCCAAAGGTTTCTTGGCTTAATTTAATTTTGCATTTGCAGGGTGAGAAGACATGAAGGAGAATATATTTAAAAAGCCAAACATCCCAATATGTGTGAATTGTGAGCTGCAAAATCTAATCCAGTCATTTTAACAAACAGTTTTTGACTCAGAAAAACTAGTGCATTTATAGTAGGACTGTGATTTCATATAACTATAGTTTGGCGTTAAGCAAAAGTCGTCATTTCAGGGTCCTGGCAAGTGAGGGGTCTCTTTTTGAGAAATAATTGGTTCTCTCAAGAACTAGAGATCTTCATTAGCACCTTCTATTGTCAAGCAAGGTCATTAATGACTTAGAGGTGGATGTTCAGGTATGCTTATTAGGAAAATCCAACTCAGAAGAAAATTACTGCAACTCAGCAAGAGTGTGCTGTTAAATGTTTAAATTGTTGGTTCATCAGCGTCTCTCATAGCAACAACAAAACTATATACAATGTCCTTTTGTGTGTTGACATATTCACCTTTATTTTCCTAAAATGAACCAAATCCTTATTTGTAGCATTTATGATTTCTGAGATATATATTCAAAATGAAAATTTAACAATCACCTCTAACAAATCAATGGGAATTGGATCCAGTACACCCCTGATTCTAAGCCACATCAGACATTTACTAGGATCTGATTTGTCTGACTTTTTACTTACTATGATTTTTGTTGGACTATTCTTATTGGATCTAGGCAAAGCTATTTTACTTTTGGGGGTTAAGTGTATCTTAGAGTATTTTTATGAGTTATATTGGGGAATAGGGAGATGGCTACATTTTTTTTTCTAATTTGATTTTTGATAGAGAGGCGGATAGAGGATAGAGAGCTAGCTTTGGAACCAAGAAGACCAGGGTATAAGTCCTGACTTTGATATATTGGCTATTATCTTGGTCAAGTTATATAAGCTTTCAATGTTCTAGTCTATAAAAAGCAGGGTTGGTGAGGACCTCCACTGGTAAACAAATTTTTCTCAGTATTAAGGTTTTTATATCATTGAAATAAGTCAAAATGCATTCAAGTCAATGTATATTCATTAATTACCAGGATGGGTTCTGAGAATAAAACAATACAAATGAAATAGACTCAGACCTCATCAAACTTCTCTACTAGAAGAAAATTGATCTATCTTCAGATTTGTGTGGCACTTCTTACTTTAACTTTACTGCTCTATGAAGAAAGAAATAGCAAATAATAGGGTATCTATTTGACAGGCTATAACAACTGAGAAACAGAGGCAATAATTAAGTGACTTAAAGTTAAAAATCTAGTTAGAGGCAGAACTAAACTTAAGGATCCTGACAAATGACCACAATTAATTTCCCTATAGTTGCACACGCATACAGATCATTTTGATAAAAGGGATTGTTGAAATTTAACACAGAGGGAAAAACTATCTATATCTATATCTATATCTATATCTATATCTATATCTGTATGCATGTATATATACATATATACATATCCCCAAAGTAGAATCTATATATGTACATACATATTTGGTATATTGTTATATACATATATAGAGAGATATAGATATATAGATATATAGATTATTCTATTTACACATATGTATATATAGAGAGATTCTAATTTAGGGAAATAGTTACTGAAAAATAAAGAGTATGATTTACAAAAATAACATATTTTCATTGGAAATTTCAATAGTAATCTAGAATTATTTAAAATTCATTCTTATATAAAAATATCTTCTTATCCCTGTCCCTAAATTTCATATTGGAACATATTGGCCATTTTGAAAGATCAAAATGTTATAGATCTAGAGCAGGAAGGAATCTCAGAGTAATTCAATTAAATCCCCTCATTTTTTTCACATAAGGAATTTGAGACCTAAAGAGATTGTTACAATACTATCACTTTCTAATTGGTCTCGTTTCTTTATCTCTCCCCTTTCCAATCCACCTTTCACACAACTGTCAAAGTTGTGTAACTAACTAATAACTAATCTTATCATACTATTTCTCTGCTCATAAAGTTCCCCTTTGCCTTCTCTGGTTGGGATTTAAACCCTTTCATCACTTATCTCCATTCTGCATTTCCAGATCTATTACATTTTAATCCCCTCTATGTGCTTGGTGGACAGCTAAGTGGTATGTTAGAGTGAGCCTAGAGTCAGAAAGACTCTTTCCCTAGTTCCTTTTTTTTTTCCTGAGTTCAAATCTAACTTATTAGCTGTGTGACTCTGAGAAAGTCACTCTGCCTCAAATCTGCAACAAATGAGTTGTAGTAGGAAATAGTGATTATCTGATAAGAACACCCCAAATGAGATCACAAAGAGTCAGACTAGACTTAAAAAACTAAACAGCAACAACATATACTCTGTGGTATAATCTATTTTTTCTCAGTAAGTTCTCCTTGCCTGAACTGCACCACCTCCTTGTTTCTGACTTTTGAAATCTCTATCTTACTTTGAAGTCAGTTTAAGTGCAACTTCTTATATGAGATCCTTTCTGATTTCTTCAGTCACCAATATCTCCCAAACACAAATTCCCCTGATTTTACTTCTCATATATGACTGTCTTCATACCACATATACACACATGTCTGTATGTATACCTGTGTATATGTATATGCACATACATACCTATATGTATGTACATATATGACACATGTGGTTTCCCCTGATAAAATGCATGTTTCTTTAAGACAAGAAATGTTTTCTGTTTTGAAAATTTGTATTCTCAGTGCCTAGCATAGTTTATGGTCCATAGTAGCTTTTTAATGAATGTTTATAAATTGATTGAATAAGAGGTCATACTAGAACCCATGTTTTTTAAGTCAGCTCTTTTTCTTCCCACTTCATCAAATTTGATTGTCAAAATAATAATAGAATTCAAAGGAGGAGGGAGAACATTGGGATAAGCCTTCTTATTACTCTGAATTCCCCTGATAGATTATTTCTGAATTAATTTGCAATTTTTCATATAATTAGTTGTCAATAAAAAATGTTATTGACCAACTGTTACAGAACATTTAAGGAACTTCTATAAATTTTTCAATTTAGTTAAGAAGAAGAGAGGGGGAGGAAAGTTAAAGAAGGAAGGAAAAGAGGGAGGGAGAGAGGGAGGAAGGAAAGAAGGAAAGAAGGAAGGAAGGAAGGAAGGAAGGAAGGAAGGAAGGAAGGAAGGAAGGAAGGAAGGAAGGAAGGAAAGAAGGAAGGAAGGAAGGAAGGACATCTCAGCTAGATACAGTGCTAAATACTTTACAAATATTTTGCCATTTGATTCTTACTAGAGCCCTGAGAAGTAGGTGCTATTATTATCCTGATTTTTTTTATTTTAGCAAGTGAAATAGATGGATGATAAGTGCCTTGCCCAAGATCACACAACTAGTAAATATCTGAAACTAAATTTAAACTCATGTCTGACTGACTTTACACCCACCACTCAATCTACGTATTTTGTACCATATTCGTTCTACACTGACTTTCCAAAAATAGCCAATAAAACATGACATGATTAAATCCTAATTGTTTAGCAAATAATAGGATTTTGTAAAGAAGAAGAACATATCTTTTTCTAATCTGGTGCATTAGATAAATCTCTAAACTTAGAGTCAGAAGATAGGTGCCCATGGCTAGATCTATCATTCACTAGCCATTAAATTATAAATTCTTCAGTTGTTTCATATGTAAAATGTGAGCAATAATAAATACATTTACTACCTATTCCATAGAGCTATTGTGAGAAATGTTTATGTTTGCTTGTTCTAGACATGTCTTTCTCTTTAGTGACCTCATTTGATGTTTTCTTGGCAAAGATAATGGAGTGGCTTGCCATTTCCTTCTCCAGCTCATTTTAAAGAAATTATGAGAAAAGGGGGAAAATCTTCTAAAGAGTAAATACTATTTACTGTGTTATATGTGTTACTTAAATTGCTTATTATGTTGTTATTGTTTTTTCTTGTGTTTGACTATTGGTTTTTTGTTTTTTTTTTGTATTATAAAATAATTGAAGAGAGAATCCACTTTTTTATACCTTTACACCTCTCATTATGTTTGGCACAGAGAAATTGGAAACATTGGCTCTATAACACCTCTGTCTTCCCAGTGCTGTTACCTACTGAACGTTCTAAACACTGTTCATTATATTAGTTATTTAGCCTTAAAGCTCCTGTAATGTTAATTGGATGTCTAACTATTTTATGGAGTTATTCCCACCCAAACTATATAATATGCCTTGACATAAGCTCAAGAGGACAATAAGTGGTCTCTTGCTCAGAAATTGAAAACCTTTGGCCTTTTCTATTCCCTGAATTGAGAGTGTGAATGGATGTATTTCATGCCATGCCAGCATCCAAGGGATTAATCACAGCTCTTCTGAAACCTCACCGTCTGGGGCCAGGAACTCTTTGGCTGGTCTTAGAAGTTTTTTGCCTTCTCTGTTTGCTGTAAGTGATTGTGATTCTATGAGTTGCTTCTGTACTTATTATCTGGCATAATTAAATGTGGAATATAACAGGAAGTCAATAAAAGAAAATTGCTGCTGAGGTCTTTACTGATCTAAACATAAGCACCCAGAGAAAATTAACATGGCAAGGGCAATCCTAGAAACAAAACAAAACAAAAAGATGATAATTTATTTAAAATATATGGATTTCTTAAGGCAAGTTGTATTTCTCAAAGTCAGTAATCATTGTTTAATATGTTAGATGCTTTGACTCTATGGCCTTTCAAAGCTGCTTAAGGATTTAAATATAAAAGTGAATCTTCAGGTTCTTAAATTCAGTTTTGTTTAAGCAAGCTTGAAGAATGGAATCTTCTTCTTGACCTTCAGAAGAAACCTGCATATTGTAATTTGTGATTGTTTTATATAATGGTTTAATCTATATTGTTGTATATTCAGCATTATAGACAATACAGGGGTGGGTTGTTTGGAAACAGTTGTGACAAAATGATAAACCTCTTCATTTGGAGAAGAAAACTTATAAAATCCTTTCCCAAATTAAGGCTATGGTCTTATTATCCTATAAAATTTATACAAAGGTCAGAGAATTATGTAAGACCCTCTAGGAGGTTAAGAAAGGACATATTTCGATAGGCAAAATTTTCTGAGAGCCACAGAAGATTAATGCTTGATAAATGCCAAACAAGGTTACTTTCCTAGAAAGTGACAAAATAGCAATAGTATAATGTCCAATAGTGGAATTTTGCTTAAAATAGATAAGCAGAGACAGAATGAGAAGCACAGTCACAGTCAAGTTCAGAAGTTATACCATTTTGTATTTAGATGTTTAAAATAAAATTAATCTTTGTTCTACTCAGTATTGCTTGGTTTGTTTATAATTTATAGTTGATCAGTAAATGAGTTCATGTATTGTCATTGTGAAATAACATTTATTTTTTAATATACATACTCAAACATCTTCTGTTTTATTTTCTTGAGGCTATGGCTTACTAGACCTACAGCTATCTATATGAAAATCACAAATATCTGATATGTTACCCCCCCAAAAAAATGAAGCATTAGCAGTTAATAGATAGATATCACAGGATTAGAACTATAAAATAACCTTATAGGTCATCTAGTCTAGTCTCCCCATTTTATAGATGAGAAAACTAAGGCCCAGAAAACTTAATCAGCTTGCCTGAGGCTACATAGAAAATGATTGGAAAAGTTGGGAATTGAAAACAAGGCCTCTGAATCTAATTGTTTTATGCTTGATGCTTATTTTGGTATTGATTTATGGATGGGATTATATCTAGAGAAGACACTCTAATATCATATATACATGCCCCCAAACCTTTAATAGTAGGAAACAATACAGCCCTGGAAAAGGCTAACTTCATTGTGAACAACCATTTCATCTATATATGTTTGCAGATGAGGAAATCTTTTATCATTGACATCATCTTAGGTAAAATCATGCCCAATTATTCTAAAGCCTTCTAGAATTGGAATATCTAGGGTCCTTTTCAAAATAATGCAAGGAGAGATTTTTGGTTACTTTGTTATATTCGAGAATTCAGGAGCTTTGTCAGAAAGACAATAGTTTTAACTTCTATTCATGTTAATAGATATGCATGTAGCTAATTTCTTCCCCTTGGAAATATGCTGTCCATTTTCTGCAGTGCCAGGATCAAAGTTGTTTGTCATTACTGTTGCTGTTGTTTTTTCCCAGTGTCATATAAGATCCAAATATTATACTCAGGGGCATGGGGGGGAGGGAAATTTGCTCCAGTCCCCAAAACCAGTTGAATTTTATTTACAAGGAAATCAAGCATTAGTAGCAGTCTTATTTTCTAAATAGCACTCTGGCCTTGTCACATAACTTCTTTCTTTTAGCTTCTTTCCCTTAAAAAAAAATGGGACCAATGAGCTTACTTACTCAAAGACATTTGTGGGAAAAAATATATTCACTATATGTTTGGAGAAGTTCATAGTTTTCCTGAGTTTTGCCTGGCCTGATTTCATCTCTAAAGGGCACTGAGTTCTCTCCTGTAGCTCATTCATAAAATATGACAATATTTATTCAAGAATCCTTGATTCCTGAAATTAGATAGGAATGCATAAAATCATTGTCTCTTAATATTGGGAGCAGAAAGGAGTATACAAATGGTATGATCCATGCCCACTCTAAATAATTGTATATGCTTGCAGTTAAACAATTAAAAAAAAAACAGTACAACTCAAGTAGCTATTCTTTTCCACTTAAAGATAATTTTGCATTGCTTTTGGTTGATTTCTTTTAAAGATCAGAAATTCAACAACCAATTACTGAGCCCTTATTGCCTTCAAAGAAATCCTTACCCTGTGAAGTAAATTCCATGAAAAAGTACACTTAAAAAAAGTCAAATTGCATTCAACAAAACTTTTTGTCTTATCCAAAGGAAAAAAATGTGATTTCACATCTATAATATCTTGGGGACCTCCCAGGTAATTTTTTGGACATTTTTAGGGAAGGGCAAACATCTTTAGATCAGTGATTGTGATGGGATTCTTACTTCTCACCTAACAGAGACAGAAATGAGGAAGGCTCCATGTCCAGTGAGAGAAAGTCAACTTCTCTAATAAGCTGGAGGTTCTGAAAAGTTCATCTTATTTGGGAGTCAAAATTCATCTGCAGCACTCATTATGAACTCTTCCACTCCTAGTCTTCCAGTTTCTGAGCAAGAAAATTGTTGGTATCACATTTTCTCCCTATGGAAATCACCAACTAATTGTCATTGCAAATGAAGGAGTTGGTCCCTCTGCAGCTCTGATTATTGAATTATAAAGCACCTGCACTGAAATCTTCTCCCTGTGAACTAGATCAATTCAACAGAAATACATTAAGGCCTGAATATGGAATGTCACCCTACAGTTATCTTACTTTAGAGCACTTTAGTGCCTTGATAATGAGCATTGAACCTTATTCTGCGGGGGGGTATAGACAGGCACAAGCACACACATAAGGAGAAAAGTTCCCAAACTCTAGATGATGTTTGCAATCGATCACTATCACCTTTGCCTTAGCTATAAAAAATCTCATTGGGACATGGAAGTGGAGCCTTCAATGATTAAATACTCTCCCAGAGAGCCACTATACAGTACATTGATTAAATTTTTTCTAGTGTTAATGAAAAATATGAGGTGTTCAATGAATCCTTCCTGAAGCTCTTTGCATTGCCCAGTGTTTAGGGACTGGGTGTGTAAAGCATCTGTTGCAAAATTCATCAGAGGAAAACACCAGGTTACCCAAGATTGTGCTAGAGAGAAATTTTTCTTTTACCCTTACAAATCTTAGGGGCATTCACTTCCTATATTTTCTCACAAACTCTGCAATAGGAGATCCATCCATCTTATAAGGCATGAATATGATATTTCTCAGCCTTAAATACCTAGGTTTATATACCAGCAGCTAAGTTCAGACTTTCTGACATCCAGAAACTTACTTCGTTTATTTGGGATACTGTGAATCATTGGAATTTGAATCTGGATAGGATTTTAGTAATATTTTAGTAATCACCTAGTTTAGCTCTCTTATTTTACAAATGAAAGCTAGAAAAGAGAATTGACTAACCCAGGATCACCCATCTAGTCAGTGCCATATAAAGGAAGTTAATGGATCCCAGTTTAAAAACACCTTACAAATCTTTTCCATCCTTAAATACTCTAATACATATTTGTGTGTGGCTGAGGGAGAGGGGTAGAATAGCTGAGGGAAAATAAATAGGTTGATGTTAAGTTCCTTACTAGGTGCTAAGTTGGTTTCTTAACAATTTTCTAGCTCAGAGTCCACACCTTTAGTTCAAACCTTTAAAGGAGTTTACACCTTTAAAAGGAGCTAGCTCATTGGTTGTGAAGGAGTTCCCACAAGCCCCTGGGAGTACCACAAGCCCATTCTCTGGGAGGATTTAAGGAGCCAAGATTCACAAAGAAGATTTGAGATTCTACTGCAGTGCTGACTGGGGACACTTGGACAAGAGCAGATTCACAAGAACTAAAGGAAAAGCCTGCTCATGGAGATTCACAACTAGGATTGATTTCCAGGAAACCCACAATCCCACACTCTTGGAGGCAGAGTCTGATTCATTCCCACATCTACCTTCACTCTGGCTGGAGGCTTCAGAAGCCTCCCAAGAAACCTACTCCCAGAGAAAAGGATTCACAGAAAAGAAACCTTCTCACAAAGAAGAATTATAATTGAGAGACAACAGAACATTACAGGTTGAGAAACTAAGTGGTAGGGTATTTGAGAAAGAATCAGTATACATGTTGAAGTCTTATTGTTGAGTTGAGTAGGAGGGAAAATTATTGATGAGAGTAGCTGTCTTTCAGAATTGATCATCCTTACAATATTTTTGTTGTATACACTGTTTTCCTGGTTCTGCTTATTTCATTTTGCATCTATTCATTTAAAACTTTCCAGGGTTTTTTTTCCCCTAAAATCATCAAGCTTATCATCTCTTATAGTGCAATAGTATTCCAACACAGTCATATGATATAAATCTGGTTGAAAAAGAGAATAGGTTTTACCTTAGGGAATGAGGTTAGATTGATAGGTTGGGGCATGTGTATAGGTGCTTTCAAAGGTAAGCAGAGGAGCATATATTTTGCTGTAGAGAGCCACTGTAGAGTTTTTGATCAGAGCCACAATGGAATAAGTTTGTAGAATGTGTGGGCTGTTCAAGGAGAACTAGTATCTCTGATGTATCAATTTATGAAGATCTTTTCAAGACTGCTGATCCACCTTTGGTATCTACTAGGTACTCAGCTCTCACCTGTGACTCTCATTTTAACAGATGGCTTAACTCAGGTTGAGGAATTAGGGGGATATTTACACCAAGCATGTGAGGATTTCCCTTGGTGGAGTGGGCATATGAGAACTGTTTGTTCCAAAGGCTACAAAGGTGACTGAAACAGGAATTCTAAAATGCTAGAGCGTGTTCATAAATTAAAGTCACCAAAGTTATCCATTGTATCCTACCTTTTGTCTTGCCACGGGAATTCAATGGTTTAGGAAGAGAGAGAAAGGCTGATGACTTTGTGTAACTTTGCCTCACAAATCTAATCCATGCACAAATCAAGGCATTACCCTGTGATGTCATTGTTCTTCTTTTAAAAATGGACACACACCTAAACTGGGATGAGTGGCATTTTAGTAAAATGAATCCAGAAGTGGTACATAAAATAGATTGAAATAGAAGTTTTGTTTTGTTTTCCTCCCAAGGGAACTGGTTAAACTATTATAGGAAGCTGGGCTTGAGGTGATAAGTATCCAGCCTAGGATGGTCCTAAGATAAAAAAAAGGAAAGATAAGAATAAAATGTACTTCAAAGAAAAAAAAGGCATATACTCAATAAAGAATATCTGGGGAAAGAAAAGGAAAAAAAAAAGAAGATACAGAAGAGTCAAAGATGACTCTCAGTTTTTGTTCCAGAAGACTAAGTGTGGGAATATGAGATACTTGGAAAGAATCATTTTGAGGTAATAAGGTCAGTGTTGGGTATTTGTTGATTTTCAGTACTAGTTCTGTATAAATACGTGATAGCAATTGGACTAAAGGTTAGATAAAAAGTCAGGATTGGAGATGTGCAATGATTGTTGAGGGTTACTTGTATTCTACAAGTAATAATGCAGAAACTATCACTGCTGGCATTCCTGATACCAAATAATTTAGAAAGAATCCATCTTGAGCTGTAAGACAGGAAATAGTGTCATGCAAAGTAGTTTGTCAAATGATGTTATTATAAATCTATGAACTCTAGATATTGACATAACTACTAAGACGACATTGATTCTAATCAACAACTTTAGGATTGTCAATTTGAAGAGTATTATGGATCATAATTGGAAACAACATATTAAAAATGGGGAAAAATTCTGACAAACACAGGATACAAGTCTGGGGTGGGGGATTACTCATCAATGAAATCAATTTGAGTAGTTTGAACATTAATGGGAGCAGGAAAAATCTGCATTACAATTTTTTTATCATCTCCTCTAATCACTGCATAAGAAAAAGAAATGGTTTCTTAAGAGTTTTTAATACCTGAGATGCAATATAGGTAACATCTGGCCCTAGGGTTTTATTACTCATTGACTTTTTACCTCTGTCATTATTGCTGTAATCTAGAAAATAATAATCATCCCCATTCACTTAGACTTCCTGTGGTCATCCCATTGAGAGGTTTCCTTGAAAAGTTCTTGATAAAGAACAGACAAAGAGCTGTGAAGAGTAGATATCAAATAACAATTAGCATTTAAGAGATGAATATTAAGAGATGATAACTACTTCAAGCAACAGGATATGAATAAAATAATTTACTACATCTCAGGATTGGCTGACCTCTGTTTTACTATTTTTTCACTGCTTTTTTAATCTCTCCCTCTCTATACTGTGCATTTCTTTCTCCCTATTACTTCAATTTCTTTCCTTTCTGAGTATTACACTGTCTCTATTATTTCTTGAACCTTTTAATAATAAACTTGTCATTATTTGAAATTGAAGACAATCATGTTGTTTGTTACATTCATTACATGAACTTATAATTATTTTTAATTATTTTAATTAAATTTATTTTAGTATGTCCTGTCTTTTTATTTTAAGTCCCTGACTGATTTCTCCTCTACTTCCCTATCACCTAGTCATTGGTTTCATACCATTAAGTTAAATGCTTATTATTTTGAAATTTTGAAATATGCCCAATGATGATTATGATGTGGATGAGGAGGAAGGAGAAGAGGAGGAGGAGGAGAAGGAACTCACATTTACATATAGCACTTTGGAAAGTTCTTTCCTATATAGAATCTTCTGTTTGGAGTTCAAAACTTTTCATAATCTAGCCTCCTCTTATATTTCCACTGTTCTTAACCATTCTTCTATCTCACCACTCTGCCAATATACTCACTGATGCAGTGATACTGAATTCTTTGATTTTTTTTGTCCATGTTGTTCCATATGCTGACTCAGTGCATTTTTCACTCTTCATCTACTTCTCTTGACTTCCCCAGCTTCCTTCAAATTCCAGTTAAAAATTCTACATTATAAAAGAAACCTTTCCTAATACCCCAAAATGCTGGTGCCTTCCCTATGCTGATATTTTATATGTACAGAATTGTTTTCATGTTTTCTCCTACATTAGATTTGAAGTCCTTGAGAGTTGGGATTGTTGTTGATTTCCTATGTATCAACATCACTTGACATGTTGCCTGACATATAGTAGGTACTTAATAAATGTTGACTTGATTAGGAAGTGATAAATAAAGCAAAATGCTTAGCCTTGTGGATTCTTTTGATTTACTTCTTATTCCATTTCCCAAAACAATAATCTGATATACTAGGCAGAAATGCATATCTTTTTTTTTCTATTTATAAATTTTTTCACTTCATCCTAAGAGAAAAGACACTATTTATGCTCAAACAACTGAGAAATAGAGGCTCAGAAAAATTAAATGATTTAAGCTAATATTGTTGATCTATTTCTTTAACATCTGAGTCCAAAGACTATCTTAGCAAACATAAGTCATCATACCTTCCCAAAGCACTGTGGAACAGATCATTACTCTATTAGTATATTGGATTTAAAAGGACTCAAATTGGTTTAAAGGGACTCAATGAAATGACAGTCATTTTCAGATTACAAAAACTATTCTATTATCTGGTTACCATATCATTTGAGAAATACTAAAAGCCATAAAGGAAATCGGATCATGAGTGTACAAGGGTGGGGGTACTGATCTGTAAACTTTACACTTTCTGGGTAAACCATAGCTGAGTTTTCAACCTACATCCCAACCCTGTATTTTTTAAAGTAAATACTTGTCATGGTGAAAGGAAGGGAAGGATTTTGTAACTGTTGATAGTATCAAAGTTGGTTCTGCTTTCTGGTGAAATGTCTTATGCAGCCAAAGATATTGAACATAGGCACAAAATTGATGGAAGTCACTAGAGATCATAGATTTAAAGCTGGGTGAACTCAGATTAAATGCAATGACCAATCAGAGTTTCTGAGGACAGGTGATAAAATGCACTTTTCTGCTCTTGGTGGAGAGTTGGAGACTCCAGAAATAGAATGTTTCAAATGCTGTCAGACCTAGTCACTGTTGATTTTGCTTAACTGTTTTTCTTTGTTCCAAGGGAGGGTTCACTGGGGAGGGTATTTCAGGGAATGGCGGTGGTACAACAAACAAAAAAGAATCAATAAAACTTGGGGAAAAAAGATTTAGAGAGGGGAGACATCTCAAAGGTCATCTAGCTCACCCCTTTCACATATAATATTGACAAGTTAGAGAAAATGTATTGCATTACCCATTGGGCTACATTTTCTACTTGAATCTAGAGAGCAATAATTTACTGGGAAATAGTTGTAACAGCAAATCTCCTTTTGAAGTATGGAACCTATATACAGGGGATAGATCTCCATGTGGAAGACATGGAAATCATGAGAAAGTAAAGAAAAAGCAAGGAGTCACTATTTAGATGGATCTAATTTAGTGGTATTTAGCTTCAACCCTCTCCTGAAACCCATGGAAAAAGAGAAGATCCAGAACTGCAAAGAATAGAGAGCAAAGTCAGAAATTCCTGTTGTTGTGGGATCCAGCCTAAAACTAGGGATTTCCTACATTGCAGGCTTGGCCTTCTATATCGTGATTATAGACATGAGAAAGAAAGGAAGCCAGAAGTCTGACATTTATTACAGATTCTTAAAGCTTGATCAAGACTCTTCATCTGAATCTTACCAGTTCCTTCCTCATAACAAGAGCATAAATAGATAATACAAATAAAATTCCTATCTAAGAAATTAGGATAAAGGCACTGAGAATGGACCTGGAAAGTGAATCTCCTTGAAGATTGTTTTGTGGAAAAAATAAAATACTACTAAGTGAAAATAAAATAAGAAAAGAAGATTATTCTGTCTGTGAATCTATATTTGCAGTCCAACTTGTGATTACTTTGCCTTAGGGAGTAGAAGGCCATTTAAAGGTGACTATGTAAAGCTTGCAAGAGAAGGTATAGAGGCTTACTAGCATATCTGACATGTGATCAGTGTAAGGTCACCTCTAATTACTTGGGAATGTATGCCTGGATGCACAATCTTGTTTCTGAGGGTGTTGTTCACTCATCTAGTGCTGAATACTCCCTCCTAGGGACAAATGAAGAGCTAACCAGCTCACTAAGATCTTTCAAGAACACTAAAGATTCTTTAGCAAGCAGCTCCTTGTTCTCTTAGAACCCTGGCTTGGGCTGATGACTGATTCTTTTTGAAGCCTGGTAATTGGGTTATCAAGCAGTAGAAAGGAGGGTGAAGAAAATTTATTTTCAAGAATAATCAGGTCCAAATATGACCAGATCATAGAATCTTAGCACTTCAGAACTAGACATAACCTCAGTGGAAGCATTCTAATGCTGCTAGTTTGGAACAAACATCCTCTCTACAGAATAATTGATGAGTGGACAGTTAGCCTTTGTGAGGTCTCATTTAGCTTATTCCCTGTAATGTCTTTCAGCTTCTTCCTTATACATATGTCTCTGGTTTCATTTGTCTGTTCTCATAAAATAAAACTATCATACTAATGATGATGAGGCTCATACTGACACATGACATTGATTATTGTGAGGAGAAATGGCACCTTGAAATGAGGAACTTGCTACAGTTGTAGGCACACAGATTCACCCACGTCATTGGCCTGAGAACATTCCAAGCATCTTCATTAATTATTTCAAATAATGTTATAAATAATTGATATTATCATTAATTTGGTGGTGCCGTTCATTATTGTTATTTGTCCTTGCTCATACTTTTATTATATTTTATTTCCTTTCATTTGCATTTTTTCATATAATTCTCCATACAGATCAATCAATAAACATTTATTACTTGACTACTTTGTGCCAGGATCTGTGCTAATTGCTGGATCTTATCATTCTCATCACAACTTTTTCCTCTCCATCAGAACTGCTATTTAGTTTTATCTATGAAGTTCTTGTAATAAGGAGGGGAAATGGTTTAATCTTAATTCCCTGCCTTGTTTAGTTCAAGAAACCATTTTTAACCATATAAATTCATAGTTGAAATTTAAAGGGATAGCAATGATGTAGCAGAAATTATTGGAACTTGAAAGATCAAGATTTAGTCCTAGATCTGGTATTTAGTAGTTATATAAAGATGCCCAAGTTACTTGTTAGACAAAGGCACTTGGAGGTGTATCATAGCGCAATGGATGTGAATGGATGGGACTATAATGATGATGACCTAGGTTCTGCTTCTGAGATATACTAGTTGTGTTCCTCATGGCACATACATTCACCTTACATTGACACAGACATCTATGTAAAAATTCCAAATTGCAGATGCATGAGTTAAGGGAGTTTTTCACACAAGGAATTTTCTATTTGGATGAAATCTCAAACTACTCCCCTCACAAGTCACTTAAACTCTTCAAGCCTCAGTTTCTTCACTTGTGAAATGAAAGTAGGTAGTACTATGCCTGCTTTTTTTCTGAAATGCACTAAAGATCAAATGAAGTAATAGTTGTAAAGGTTCCATAGATATAAGAGGAGTAGGAAGGATGACTGATGAAGGTTATCATGGAAATCAAGTTGATTAAAAGACAGGGAATAGTGTATTTGTAATCTCAAATAATCTTCTAGGTGAGCACTGCCCTGTTTGTCAGAGAAGTTAAGCATATGTACCTTTTCTTGCAGTGGTGGGCAATTTACACACTCCCGTGCCCTTGTGGGTCCTGCCAATAAATCAGGTTAGCTCCACTGTGCAAGTTTCTGTTGCTGTCCTTGAGGACGAGTGTCACACAGATGCTTAGGAATGAGGATAATGGTTTATGACTTCAGCACCTGAAGCCCCATCACACAGCAAGTTCCCAGGAGATGATGATCATACAAAACTAATATTGCTTAGCTGGTGATAATGTCATGCTGCCATGCTGAGTTACATGGATTGCCTGATTCCAGAGGGTGAAAAACTCTTCACTGATTAATCCCAATTCAATGTAAATGTAGTAGGTGCCAAGAAGATGGTAAATAAGAAAATGGATGGACTCATGGGGACATTAGTGTAGAATGGAAGGCTACAATCACTTCAGCTCATCCCTCTGTTAGTAGCTGACAGCATCATTATGGGAATGGGAGGCAAAAATATATTGCTCATGAGAATTCTAGCTTTTTATCAAGCCCTTCCCCCACCACTTCCTAAACCCCTTGTCTATCTGCCACATTTAATATTGAATACTGTATGGCGAAGGGAATGGAACCCTGAAGTAAGAGGTTCATCACTGTGGCAAGTACACAGCCTCCTAGAACATGCCCTGGAACCACTACTTTAATAATAACAATGACTTATTTGAGATAACTAAATTACAATAAATTGCTTGCTGGACTTGGAATCAGAAAATCTTTGGTTCAGATCTGTTCTCTTATACTATCTGAGCAAGTCACTTAACCCCTTATAGCCTCTCCATAATCCGACCCCTTCCTATCTTGTGAATTTTCTTACATCTTACCTATCTCAACATAACTAGAATCTTATACTGGTTTCCTTGCTGACACTCTTATCTTCTGACTCCATACATTTTTCATAGGCTCAAATTCTTCTATCATCTGTGTTTCTCAGATTTCCTCATTTTCTCTAAGTCTCAGTGAAAATCCCACTTTCATCATGCAGCCTTTTCTGTCCTGCTCTATTGTTTGTATGTAATTGTATGTTTGGTCCATTAAATTTTGAGACCCTTGAGACTAGGGATTTATTTATATCCTTTATATCCTCAGATAACCATAGAGAGTACTTAAGAGCTGCTTGGTGACTTGGCTAAAATCACTCCATGCTTTAGGAAACTACCTAAGACTTATCTGCTAGAATAAAAACCCCTTGAGGAAAGGGACCTTTTATTTTTGTCTTTGTATTTTTGAGGTCAAGAAAAATTTTTGAAACACATTAAGTTCTGTAAGTGCTTATTAACTGATTGGTCTTCACTAATGGATTGTCCAGCCTTGTAGGTAAAGATAATTTTTCCCAAGTGAAGGAAATTACAAATCCCTTTACCTATTAAATATCTGGAAGTTTAAAACTCATTTATCATATGATATTCCATGTGATTCTCAAAATATCCCTATGAAGTAGCAGATGAGAAAATTTGAGTCAGTTGTGCTAATGATTTCCCCAAGTTTACAAAGTTAGCAAGTGATCAAAACAGTAATGGAACTCAGCTCTTCTGACTCTTACTTACAGTATTTTTTTATACACCATACTAACTTCCCTACATGCAAATGTAGGAGAAAAAAGTAGCCTAATAAATCGTAAATTAGGACAGTGAATATTTGCATTTCAAAATGAGACTCACTGCAGGGTTCCTTGAAATAACAAGTTCCCTGAAAGCAATTAAAATAGGAAGAAGTCGACAGGAGTATGAGTACTCTAAACTTTTCAGGAACAATTATCCAATGTGTCAACTGAAATACCTAAGTGACATAGTGGATAGAACTCTGGACCTGGCATCAGAAAGCAGTGAGCTTGCATGTAGCTTTAAATAGTAGCTGCATGTTCCTGAGCAGATTACATTGTCTACCTCAGTTTTCCCATCTGTAAACTGAAGGTAAGAGTAGCACAAAACTCAGAGTTGTTGCAAATGTAAAATAATGTAATATTTGCAAGGTGCTTTGTAAATTTTAAAGCATTAGTGTTGTTATTGAAATATAATTGTGTTTGAAATAAAAACTAGTATAATTTGAGGGCATGAGCTATTTAGTATATAGGCCTTCATGAGAATGGAAGGTGAAGATAGTTTTATTTCCTCTAAAGATTTGGTATCATTTCTTTTTGTTCTTTGATGTGAAATGTTTCTTCTAGTATATGCCATGAGTTGGTATGTGTAGACAGTATTTTGGCAGAACTGTTCAAGACTGAACTATTTTAGATCCAAAAAAAGGAAGAAATTAAGAACTCACCACAGGAAAATTTACACTGATCTTCATATAAGAACTAAATTCCAATCAAAGGCAAATTAGTTAATTCATGCACAAAGCATAAATAGACACATCAAATAAAACCAAAGAAAAAAAAAGAAAAAAATCATAATACAAAAATACATTATGTATCTTATTTCCTATGTTGTGAGAACTTTTCTTTTGTCCCTCTATTTGACTATTTTTATCTATTTTAAACAGCTATCAGGGTGACAGAATATCAGTGCTTACTAAGTCTTCCAATGTCTTGGATTCTGCTCATTTATTTCTTAATTGCTTTCCAGAAAAACCAAAGGATAATTAGCACTATTCTTTATTTTTAGTATAGTACCTATTCTTCCATCCTCCTGAAGTAACTCTCCTTAACTAGTTTTTCTCTGCCCTCCTCAGTACAGTGAATTTTTTCAAAGCCCAAGGAGTTCAGAACATTGCAGCCTATCTTTTTAAAGGCCTTAAACTATTTTGAAAGTAGGCCGAATATAGTTAAGCTCTGTAATAAAATGATAATTTGAACACATAGTATGAAGACATTTAATCCCTAGATTATCTAAAAACCTGACTTTAACCTCTAATCCCAAGGCACCTTTTCATTTCATCTTTATTAAGATGAAATGTATTGACTGATTCTGAGTGTCACTTCCATCTCTCCTGGCTCTGCTGATTCTTGAGAGAAATTGCTAACAAGCAGTCAAAAGACCAGAATGTGAAGACAGCAGGAAGGTGAAGAGGTGACAGAAGAAAATCAATAAACTAAGTAAAGATTTGTTTGTTCATCTAACTCAGTAGACAAGAGCTTCCCCTACCTTCTTCTAGTGGGGAAAACAGTAGAAAGAGGTTAATAGAGAAGAAAAGATGACCATCAAAATTTTAGCCAGTTATTTTTGAGATATTGGTCTCATCCCTAAGTTTCACAAGAATCCCAACTAGATATAATGCCATTTCACATATGGGTGAGTTTTCTTGTACATCTATGGAGATGGGAATGGGGGGAAAAGAAGGCTTTGAACTTTGCCAAGTATTTATATAGTATCTCTAACAGAGAACTCTTTGTCCTAGAAAGAGGAAAACTGAAAAGGCACCAGTCTACAAAATAATCAGATAACTACAACATGTCTTTATTGGATGGCCTGCCATCACCATTAGTTGAACATGTCCAGAATTAAATATTTCATCTTTTCTTCCCCTCTGTTACAACCAGCCAAGTCCTACCTCCTGTTTTCCCCATTTCTGTTTGGCAATAACAGTGTTGTCTTCTGGGCAAGAATCTTCAGCCTTTTTGCTTGTTCCTTCTTCCCAATATCTGAAGCAACATTGGCTCTTCTCTTGAAATTCCTTTTCTATTCATCTCTTTCCACTATCATTGGAATTATCCTAGCAAAGCTAATTATTTTATGTTCCTACTAGTGCAACAGCCCTCCTCTGATTTTCTTACCTCTATTCTTTTTTTTTTTCCTTCTTATCTTCATGGGTTCCTTTGATGGACTAATATTGTTAAAAACTCTGCTGGCATTAGTTCATTGAATCACTTTCAATTTCAAATACTTGAATGTTTTCTCAATGTCTATAAAATTAAGTCTAAGTTTCTCTGCCTGCCAAATCAAAAGCCTTCATTATTCAATATTGTCATTTCTACCCTTATCTTCTGCTAAATTCATCTCTATCTTGGCCCTACCAAAATGCCATGCTCATTTTCTCCACAAGTCTCAGAACAGGTATTTCCATTCCCTACTTCTTTCTTCTTGGCAGTCTAAATCCTATCATTCTCAAGGGTTCTGTTCATATTTTTCTGACTTTTTTAACCCTTTCCTCACCACTGTGGCCTGTTTGTAATAGTAATATTATTTATACTTATTACACCCTGTTTCTTCCCCTGCTCTGTAAGTAGGCAAAGATAACAACAAAATTTGGAGACATTATTTAAAAAGAATTTCCCAGATTTATAATGGGGAAAATGGCTAGTAGTTCAAATTGATTTTTCCTTCCTTTATTCAACTAGTTTGTTCTACAAATATTTATTCAGTGCCAACTCTGTGCAAAGCCCTTCAAAAGATAGGAAAGAGAAGAAAGGATTCCTTCTTAAAACTTAAAATTTGATAAAGCACTTTGAAATTCTATGGCTTTTATAGACCCTGTCATACATTTTGGCATTCAATTGCATATGATTAATGTTGTTATATAAGTAATATAAATGTGTATCTCTGTGTGTGCCTGTATGTATTATCACTCCAATGAGAAAATAAAATTCTTATCTCAGGGATTACAACCCATACCTCTGCCTGCCTAGTACAATGCCCTTCATATGATAAGTACCTTTATGATTTAGTGGACACAATAATAAACATAGTATCAGGAGGACTTGAAGTCATACTCTACAGTTAATAACTGTATGGCCTTGGATAAGTCACTCAACTTTTCTTTATTTGATTAGTGAGATAACTTGAAGCGTTATTATGAGACACAAATGATATAAGGTATGTAAAATGTTGTATAAACTTTAAAAACATTATATAAAAATCAGTTACTATTTAGTACTTGTTTTATTTGGGTCTTGAAATGCACAAATAGTACAGGGACTCATCAATCTAATAATGCTGGAAAGAGAAGGAGCCTAGAAACTTTACAACAGAAGTCTTGAGAAAAATGAAAACAATAACAATAATAAAAACCTCAGTGGTAAATAACAGAATAGAAATTATTACCCTGAGAGATGGACATCCTTAGCCACTTAAGGGTGATTTGGCAAGTGAAAATCCTGATATCCTTATATTTCACTAGCTGCTATTTAGTTTGGACTTCACTATAATCATTCCTTCATTCTTTCCCTTGAAGACCCCATTCCATCATAAGCTGATTACCAAGAAACTCATCATCTTGAAGCTTGTTTCAATTTTATTATTCATAACTTTTCAGAACCCTCAGGTGCCTTTGTCCCTCCACTTGGAGGTCTGAAGGATAGAACAAAAACGTTCTCCCAAATTCTTTTAGAAAAACGTTAATCCAAACCAGTATTTCTATCTGATTTTAATTCCAATATCACACTCCCTATGTCAGGTTCACTCTGCCCCTCCTTTTTCAATTTCCTTAAGTGTGATCTTATCCCATAAGAGTATAAGCTTCTTGAGTGCAAGAACTGTGTTTAAAAAAAAAAATAGTGTCCCTGGCACATAACACAATGCCTGATATATAGTAGGTTTATTAGTGTTTATTGTATTTTGCATTCCAAAAACTTCATCAGTCCAGTATCAGGTAAATCCTGGAAAGGAGGAATTAGTGATCTGTTTTTCAGAGAAGCATTGTTTTGGTCCTATTAATAAAACAACCTTTTGTTTCTAAACGTATGGAAAGTACACAAGACATATAAGGCATTCTCAACCTTTCTAGGCTGGATTTATCTGAGTACTTCATCATCTAGAATGTTTTCAACTGTTCTTCATCAAAGCTCTGAGCAAAGAAAGCATTAGCATTTAAGAAAAAAATGAAAGGGATGTCCAGGACACCCCCTGAAATGACAGGGCCATTCCCAGACTACCTGGATTCTGATTCCTAGTTTTGTAAGCCTTCTACTAAGTAGTAGTACAGATAGAGCAATGAATCAGGAAGAGAATTGGAATTAGGAAGATCAAAATCAAAAATCTGCCTCAGTCATTCTCTAGCTATATGATCCTGAGCAAATCATTTCTCGCAATTTTATATCTATAAAATGAGGGGATTAGTCTTAATGAATTATCTGATCTCTAAAATCCTGTTCAGTTTTAAATTTTGATCGTATGACCCATTGCCTTATATTGTGTTCTGTGGCAAATAAGTGAGAAGCATAAAAAAAAACCCTCTAAGATTGCTCCTGTGAAAATGGGAACAAAATGTAATTTATGAATATAATGAAAAAGCAGTGGAAATTAACACATTTTTATAGATAAATAGGGAATTGGCAGCCTCTTAACCTCCTCACTTTTATGAATATGTCAATGTTTTAATGATGATAATTTAAAGATTTTTTTTAAATCCCTCTTTTAAAAATACCACTAGATCTTATCCAAGATCCTCAAGTAAATTAAAGGAAATTAGCATAGGGTTGAAAATTTTATTTCTATAGAGAAAAGAGGAAAATATATCAAAGCAAAGGAGGAAAGCAAGATTGAGAGGTGAGGAAGAAACAAAACTCTTATAGGACAAGAGGTAATTAGTGGGATAGACTTGTGAGCAAATTCATTTATTTTAATAATCACTTATTAAATACCTACTATATGAAGTACTAGGGGAGATACAGAAGTTTTCTGGGTGCTCTCCTCCTGTGACTCACAACCTAGCAGGTAGATGTAACATACATGAACCTATATTACTATTTACATCTTCATTGAAACACTACTCTACTGCTAATTATGGAGGGTCCATGGATTCTTAGAAATTATGCTGGACTAGTGAAGCCTAAACTTTTGCTGATCCAGAGATTGAAATGCAAAAGCTCAAGTGCAAGCCTGCACATTACTTATCCTATGACCAGAATTTCTGAATTTGTAGCTGTTTGTTATCAGATTTTGGACTGCCAAATAAGTGATGATTTTTTTTCTTGCCACAGTCACTTATGCAGACTGCCACAAAATAGAGGGAGCATATATCTGGAGCTGACCCTTCCTCAGGGGCCATCTAATCCAACATCTCCACTTTATAGCTGGAGAAAATGAGGCCCAAAGTGACTAAGCAAGATGTCCAAAATTGCATGAGCTTCAGAGGTGGGATTTGAAATCAGGTCTTCTGACTCCAAAACCATTTCTTTTTGCATCAAGGGAGAAGCTAGAGAGATTAAATAATAGAATCCTAAAATGACCTTAAAATAATCATAAAACAGAATGAAATAGACAAAGGTATTTCATAATGAGGGAGATTTTAGTCCTACTATAATCTGCCTTGGTCATACTGTATTCTATTTTTAATGTCATAGTGTGATGAACTAGAAAGAATGGTTTGGATCTGTTATTTAACTATCTTGTGACTTTAGACATCTAGCTATTTTGTGGCACAGTGCATAAAGCATTGGTCCTGCCAGTCATACCTGAGTTCAGAACGATCCAGAGTCAGATACTAACTAGCTGCAAGACACTAATTAGCTGCAACTCACCTAACCTCTGTCTGTTAAACTTTCCACAGTCAAAATGGGGATAAAAGTTAAAATAAAATAGTACTTACTTTCCAAAATTGATATGAGAATCAAATGAGATATTCATTAAATGTTTAGCTCAATGCCTAGAACATATAGACACTTAATAAATCCTTGGTTAATAATAAATCCTTAATAAATCCTAGGGAAGTTACTCAAACTATGAGAATTTTAATTTGATGTGTGTTTGTTTAATCTATAAATGAAGGAGTAAGAATTACATGACAGCTGTGTTTCTTTTGAACTCCAAATCCTAATACATAGGTTTTCTCATCTCACCATCCCTTTCTACACAATAAACTCTAATGACATCTAGTTCAAAATACTTTAGTGTTCAAAGCTCTTCATAAACTAACCACCTCATGTCCCATCAAACACACATTTCCAGTCTTCTTTCACTTTATTTTCTTTGCCCACTTGCTCTTCCATCTATCACCTTCAGGCATTTTTTCTTCCTGTCTTCTACACCAAGATGTTCTCCTTCATTTGTACCTCCTGGCATTTCTGGTTTCCTTCAAATTCCAAATAAAATTCCATCTTTTTTATGGATCATTCTCTAATCTCTCTTCATTATAATGTCTTCCCTTTTTAAATTTTTTGCCTATTTATCATATATGTAGATGTATATATTTATCATATGTTTACATATCTGTTTGCTTGTTGTCTCTCTTATTAGATTGTGAGCTCTTTAGGAGTAGCAACTATCTTTTGAGTCATATTTTATTTCCATCTTATCAAATTTTCTGTACATAAAAACACTTAATAAATGCTTGTTGGTTGACTAAATATATGTTTTGCATTTTAGAACAGCTTCTGCAAGCCAGATCATGTCCCAGGAAGAGGGAGTAGGATGGTGGGAGAAATTTGCAGTCACAAAATATTCACTTCATTGAAGAAAGTGAGAAATTTAGTTTTGAAAAAGAAGCTATAAAAGGACATGAGTATATCTTTATATATCTGAAGAACAGTCACATGGAAAAAGAATTAGACTTGTACTGCTAAGTACCCTAGAAGTAAATCTAGAGTTGGTAGGTAGACATTTGTGAGGTAAATTTAAATTCTGTATAAGGAAAATCTTCCTAACAGAGCTGTAGAAAACTGGAATAGAAATAGGTAGAGAAAAAGCATTTATCATATTCTTATTATATGTTGTGTATAATACTGAGTATTAGGGACAATAAATAAAAGCAAAAAAGCAATATTTAATATCAAGAAATGTACATTATAATAGTAGAGGACAACACATAATCTGTGGTGTATATCTGGGGTACAGTCAATGCAACTTCCTGTTGAGGAGGCTGGTTGGCAAATAGTGATTATATGAAGTTTTTCATGGAGGCTGGATGGTCATATCAGGAATCTTGCATTCGATAATCTGAGATCCCTTAATGTCCAAACTTTTTTGGTCCTATTATTATATGATTAAGTTAAGAGAGAAGCAGAGTCATATGGGAAGTCCAAGAAAGGGAAAGTCCTTTCTTTTTGGGAAGAATATGGAAAATGTTCTAAAGGAGGTACAATTTTTCCAGGGCCTTGAAGAATGTATACAATTTCAATTGATATATGGAAAATAGGAGAATTTTCTATGTATAAGAAATAGGACAAGAAAAGGAGCAGAAGTAGGAAGATTCTGAAAATGGTCAAGGGGATAAGAAGTTGTCTAGTTTGCCTGAAACTTAGTATAAGTGGTACAGAATTAACATGAGACAAGTTTGAAAATGAATTCTGGCTAGTCAAATACACTTCTTCTTGAACCAATTAATCAAAACCCACCTCACAGATGTGACATGGACTTACACTAAATTTCAGACAAACTGGACAACTTTTTATCCCCTTGACCATTTTCAGTGTCTCCCTGCTTCTGTTCCTTTTCTTGTCCTATTCCTTATATTTAGAACTATATATCTGTTGAAATTCTACCCATTCTTCAAGGCCTGGCATGTATGATACTTTACTCTCTCAGCTTTATTTCATATTATTTCTTTCTTCCTCTAGATTCCAATCAAACTGAATTCTGCATCCTGAATATAGCTTGCATTCTTCTATATGCTCATATGTTCCTCTATGCTTGAATACTTTCCTTCTCTCTGATTATCTAGTAATTTCCTACTCATTATTTAAATGATCCATATGAAATTTCTCCTTTTCCAAGATTACTCTGGGGTCTGATTGTTAGTAATAATCTCCCCCCACTAGAGTTGTTTGCAACCTATAGAACTCTCCATATCCTATTTTGCATTATACTAAATTTATTCCATTACTTGAATGTAACCTATATGACATCAAAGACCATGTCTTGCCTTAACTTTATATCTATCCTAGTACTTACCACAAGAAGGATCATAACACTTTGGATGCAGTGAAAACTTAGAGGTCCCAGACCTAATTTTGAAAGCAATAATACATAAAAGCCTGAAGTTCAGATCACTTCTCTCCATTCTCTTTGCCCAAATGTGAGCAGAATTTAATTCTAAAATAAAATCTTAAATCAAGAAATAGGTCTGAAAAATGACAAGCAACAAAAAAAAAAAAACCCTAAACATAAAAAGCTACTGTGAAAATAGAGATGTTTAAAATGCAAACTCAGAAGATCATGACTTGAAAATATCTATAAGGAAAGCTTGAAAGAAAAATGTAGATTGGATAGAGGACCAACAAGAATTACTACAAGAACTAAAGAGAATAAAAAATATCAATTTTTTTTTAAATCAAATAAAAGAAGTAGAGGTAAAACTGGGAAACGAAATGAGAGCAATACAAGACAAGCCTGAAGGAAGAATTAATAGCATGGTAAAAGAGATACAAAATTTAAAAAAAAAAAACTATTTAAAATCAGAATTGGCCTAATGTTAAAATAAGCACAAAAATACTGAATAAAATAATTCATTTTAAATAAAAAATTGATCAAAAAAAAGGTGGTCCAAAACATCAATGAATAAAATAACTTTTAAAAATCAGAACTGGTCAAATAGAAACTAATAACTCTATGAGACAGTAAGAAATAATAAAACAAAGTCAAAGACTAAATAAATAAAAGAAATTTTTCAGGAAAAAAAAAACAATTGATCTTGTAAGTAGATTAAGGAGAAACAATTTATGAATCATTGGGCTACCTGAAAGCTATAATAAAAAAAGCAAGAGCCCTAACTTCATATTTTAAGAAATTATAAAGAAAAACTGCCCAATTATTGTAGAACTAAAAGGCAAAGTGGAAACTGAGACAGTCCACTCATCACCTCATGAAAGAAATATCAACATAGGAATTCCAGGAATATTATAGCCAGAAACCAGCTCTTAGGTCAAAGAGAAAATATTGCAAGCAGTCAGAAAAAAAAAAAAAATTCATGGATATATAGTCAGGATCACATAGGACTTAAAAGCTACCATGTTAAAGGAATGGAGGAATTGGAATATAATATTCTTCAAAGCAGAGGAACAAGGATTACAAGCAAAATTAACCTACTCAGCAAAACTGAGTATAATTTTACATGAGAAAAATGGATATTTCATGAAATTGAGGACTTTCAAGCATTCCTATCCAACAATAACAACAGCAAACAAAACTGAATAGAAAATGTGACATATTGACAAGACTCAAAAGAAGCCTAAAAAGGTAAATATGAGTGATAAATAACCATAAGAGGCTTAATAAGTTTTAACATTTTACATTTCTATTAAAAATACAGAAAACAGTATTATCTATTTAAAATCAAGAATTATCTTTATCTGTAATGGAAATGAACTAGAAACCTCTGCAATAAGATTAGGGTTTATCACCACTACTGTTTGACATTATACTAGAAATGCTAAACTATACCAGACAAGAAAAAATTAATTGAAGAAATAAGCACATGCAATAGGGAAATAAAACTTTTTTTTTTTTTTTTAATGATGTCATGGATTATTTGGGCAGCCTACAAAGTCAACTAAAAACAAACAAACCAACAATAATAATGACAATAAAACTAGTCAAGACAATGACAAAAATTAACAAAGTTCTAAGATATAAAATAAACCCCACACACAAAGCATTAGCATTTTTATTTATTACTAACAAAACTGAGCAAGAAGAGATAGTAGAGAAATTCCACTTAAAATAACTGCAAACAATATAAAATACTTATTAGTGGCTTATGTTTCTCCTGTTCTCTAAGAATGATACAGCTGAGTGATTTAACCCATGATATAGCTGAATGATTTAACCTATCTAAGGTCTTGGCAGTATAAAGGGCTAAGGAGATTTGGCCATTACATCTTTGTCAGAGGCAGTATAGAGACTTTGACCTTTATAGTACCATCTGAGTCTTTGGTCATGTCTGCGTCAGAGGGAGGTATGGAAACTTGGACATAAAGGCAAGGCATCTTTTACTCCAAGGTATGCTTTTATTCTGTTAATTTCTCTCCTAAAAAGGGATAGGATTTATATCTAGGATTTTGTTGTCATAGAGGAATCAATATTTATTAAGTTCTTTTTATTAAGCTTCTCTCTTTTAATTCACCTGGTGATGTCATCAGCTGCAATGTCTTTAATGAACATTTTTATGATGATGATTTTCCAATCTTCTCTGTGCTGCTCCTTCCTATCCCTGCTAACTTCCCATCTCTAGTCTCCAATTATCTTTCAGATATCTCAAACTAGATGGCCTGTAGTACTCTTAAACTCAATATATCCAAAATACATCTTTCCCTCTTACCCTCCATCCTTTCCCATTACTATAGAGGATAACACGACCTTCTCAGACTTCAGCCTCAAAACTATGAATCATTCTGGATTCTAAACTATCTACCATCCAATTTATTGCCAATGTCTGTCAATTCCACCTTTGCAACATCTCCTATTTATCCTGTTTATATCTTGCTTAATATATATTTGTTGGCATATTTTCTCCCCTGGTAAATTGTAAATACCTTGAAGGCAGGGATTATCTTGCCTCTTTTTGTATTCCTAAGGCTTAGATCAGACTTCTGACACAAAATAGGTACATAATAAATGCTTATTAATTGACTGATTCTACCATAGAGCTAGAACTAGATATATACACATATACATACATAAAATAAATATTATATACATATGTGTTCTCTACACACATATACAATTCTGATGCTATGATCAAATTACTTCCATATTTTGAGAGCCAATTTCCCCAAGTGTAAAATGAGAATTTTAATGCTTTGACAGGTTGTATGAAATAGAGAACACAGACCTTGAAGAATTGGTCATTCTGCCTACAGATCGGCAATATGTGTATTTGCATTTACATATGCACAAAGGACCACAAACATATGTAAATAAATACTTCACATAGTTCAAGTGTTTCAGTTATGTCCTATTCTTCATGACCCTCTTTAGAGTTTTCTAGGCAAAGATTCTGGAGTAGTTTGCCACTTCACATTTGAACTCTGGAAGATGAATCTTCCTGACTTCTGGCTCAGTTGTCTATCAACTATGGTATCATCTAGCTGCTCCAAATAACCACATTTGTATTTAGATATAGTTATAGGTAGATATACATACATATGCACATACATATAGAATACACATATGTACTAAACTCATTCTTGGAACAGCCAACATCAACATTTAAAATTTAAAATAAAAATTTAAAAATATTACATAAGCCATCTTCTTGCTTTAAAAAAAAGCAATTTAATTAGTAGGGAACCTGACCAGTTTTATCCAGGCCCTCACTTTGCAAATTTGTAGTTCTTTCTTTAACAGTGTGACTTTGCTTGTCTAAATTGTATCCATTCTTCCTACTTTAGCATTTCCATTTCTGGGACTACTAGTTAGCTCCCAGATTATCTAAATTGAAATAGGTGGAAATGGGTGTGGCATTTCTGGACTGTCTGCTTAATAAAGTCAGCAGTGATTTAAAAATCTATCTAGTAAATACATTGTTACTCTACTTACAGAAGGAGACTAATGCTTTTCTTTTATTCATTCATTTATTCACCCATTCATTCATTCACTCATCCATTCATTCATTTCTTTATTGCAGGCTTTTTATGTCTAATCAACTTGTTACAAACAGGATATTCAGCAGTTTAAACCTATGGTCCCAGTGACTGCTAATGCATTTAGCTCATTAATGCTAAGGGGCCTAGAGGGAATTTATTGTTTCATGGGGTGGGTGGAGATATTTATTTTATTTTACAACCACTGCCCAAATTAGTTTCCAAATAGGGGTGTTTCTGCATTCTAATAAATATCCTTAAAGAGCTCTTTATTCTTCACCTCAGCCTAATTACCATGTGTAAATATGCAGACAGCCTTATTATTGATGTTAATCCCAGCCTGATAACTGATAGTAAAGAGAGAACAGAAATGAATGGGCATATGGGGAAAAGCTGGCCTCTTGTCCCTTGAGTCTATTCAAGGTAATCACTGATCTTCTCTTTCTGACCATGACTTCCAGATACAAAGAGCACTAATTACCTTTGATTTGGTGGCCCTCTCTTTCCCAGCAATTACTTCATGGTATTTCTGTGTCTGTCAGAAAGCTTTGCATGCCATTTACCTTAGCACTCAGGAACCTCCTTGCTGAATTTCAACCAGTTCCGGATATGGATTAAATGCCATTTAGGCCCCCACATCCTCCCTGTTGACTTGACTTCTTGTGTCCCACCAAATAAACTGTGAAAGTCAAACTTGCTTAAGGATAAGAAATGGATTTAAAACTTGCTAGCTGTGTCCATGTTGCATCTGCTTGCAGACTTATAATAGAAAGACTATTAGGCTCAAAAATATGCCAGTCAAAACAGATCTGAATTCAAATTCTGTCTCTCTTGCTTTCTTTCTGATCTGTGACCCACATTTTCAGTTTTAGTTCTTCAACTGTGAAATGGGGATCACAATATAGTTCCAAACTTCTATATTTTAACTTTCCCTATTGTGGTTTTGATCTATCATGGATTAACACAAGAAATTGGAATTTTGGGGGATTTTTGCAGAAGCTGCCAAGGCCAGCAAATGACACAGAAAAAGTTTAGAAACTCAAATGCATAAAACATATATATAGTATTGTATAATATCTTCTCTTGTAGAAGAGAGGGCTAAAAATTTTTAGATGGATTTTCCAAATTTCAAGGGCATGCCACCTCTCACCCCCACAATATATAAAAGACAACAGTACTTATTCATAGTGGTAGTAAGGCATAATGGATAGAGTATGGCTGACCTTGGAATCAGAAACACTTTGGTCAGGTCCAGTTTCTGACATTTGTTATCTCACAGTTTTGGAGAATGAATTGATCCCCTAGACAGTAATCTTAGACTACAAATTACAGATGAATATTGATCTTCATCAAGGAAGGAAGTTCACCAGAATCAGTTCCCAATACCAATTAAAATCACTGGTTTGAAGTATGAAAAAGAAGGAGAGGAGAAGAATCTTTATTTGAATTACCCACTACTCATCTAACAAGATTGTTGTGAAGAAAGCTTTGCACAGAGCTTAAAGAGCGTGAGAGAACTTTCTGCTGATGATTCCTTCATGGGGGGCGGGGCGGGGAGAGGGGAGAGTGATTTGAGGCATGTTCAGAATCTATGAAGCATTGATACAAATAGTTTATATTGAAAAGAATATTAGATTTGGAGTTAGGTAACTGGGTTTGCATCCTGACTTTGACATTTGTATGCTATCTGACCTTGCTAATTATGTCACCAGAGGATTGTGGGCTTTAGTTTTTCTAGATCTAAATATATGCTCTTATGTAGGAATCAAACTTTGAGAAAGATATAGGAAGGAAAAAAAGCAAAATTTCTTCCTTTGCATTAGGAATGAGCACAAAGAAAAATTCAGTTATTAACTTTGGTTTAGAAGCCTACCTATACAGAAATTCAGGCAGGTGGGTAGCTTTCTGAATTCCAATTATTTTAAAAAGCATGGAATAGTAGAGAGCTGACTTTGTAAGCAAGGAAGACCTGAATTCAAATTCTACTTCTGACACATACTAGCTATGTGACCTCAGTGACAGGAGTGAATCTTGAAACTGTCCCCCTTGACTTTTAGGGGAAAGCAATAGGGGTGAACTCTGAAACTCTCCTCTGCCAGAGACCCACCCTTCAGGGCAGTTAAGTGATCTCATTCAGTTAGAAGTCTTGCTGGGGACTAGTTGCAACCTCCATTGATTAATTAATTAATTGATGATTAGCCCAAGACCACTCCCAGGAGTTCAAATTCAAGTGGTCTCATTCAGGTAGAGATCTCAACCTGATATTTCTATTAAGTGACTTGAAACTCCAGTATAGATAACTCTTTTCAACTGTAAATCTAGGCGTGGAGGCATTGACTGTCTTTTCAACTGGAACCTAGCCCCAGACCACCAATAAAAAGACAATTCTGAACTCCAATATCTGCAGAAATCTGAAGTAGGATTAAAGCTTCCTTGGCAAAGCTGCCTACCAGGACTCTTGCTCACTGTGAAAACATTCTCTTCTCAGTGTTAACCTTTATTTCCTTAATAAGACCTCTTGCCACTAAAAACTCTGTCTTCCTAGCAAAGTTGGCTTCTCAGTGCCAACAATAAAAATCCTTTTTCTTGCCACAAACACATTTCAAGTTTTGTGAATTCTTTCACATTCAACCTACACCTGCCAGAGGGTATTCCCCACACCAATTCTCTACCACTAGACCTGTATCACCAGTGTTCTTGACTTGAACTGTGGTGTGAAATTTGAATAGGAACAGATCCCTGCCAGTTTCACTTTGACTTAGAAAATCAGACTTGAAAACTATTATCTGTGTTTTATTGTATTTTTATTTACTTTGTTAAGCATTTCCCAATTATATTTTAATGCCTCTCCTGGGAGTTTTTTATGGGTTAACTTTGCTCACTCAGCAGCAAATTTGACACTGTCACTTAGACAATTCCTTAATACTATAAGCTACAGGCAGAATGCTGCTTACCTGCATTTGGAGAGAGAATTTCCTCTCCTTTTACTAAAGAAATTTGTTCCCTGTGGAACCATGAACAAATCACTTAACCTCTCAGAATCTGCAAATTATACAAGAGTTCTTCATTTGTATCAAGAAAGGGAGTTCATCATACTAGTTCAAAGTCCTACTTTAGGGAAAGAGGAGAAAGTGTATTAACTATATTTGAAAAATTCTTGGTGCTTTGCCAATCAGTCCTGTGACTGAAATCAAAAACTTCCAACCTATGAGTTCCCATAGAATTGGATTTATTAAAGCAGATTTCTATTACATACAGCAGATTAGAGTATAGGCTAATAATAGTCTAGAGAGAAGAAAATTTTAGATGCTGATACAACAACCAAATACAGGCTTCAAGTTTCAGTTGTTTCCTGTCCCTATGGTCAAGAGAAGTGATTACTAAAGTGTTCAAGGGTACATCAGCTACTTTCTATATGTAGGTAAAAATAAGAATAAAAACAGGCTTCTTTTTGTATGGAAGGAAGACATTTATAAAAACAACCTTTAATCCAAAGTAGAAGTAAGAATGCAAAAGAGATGTGGACAAACAACCAAGAGTCTAAAACAAGGAAACAATAATTTTTCACTGGGGTCATCAAGGAAAATTTCCTCAGTAGAGGGGGTAGCATTTGAATTGAGAATTGAAGGCTAGGTAAGACTTCTTTGGAAAGGCATAGGAGGATGGAGGAAAGAGAGAGGACTATATAGGTAATAGGCAATAGCAATACAAAGTGGGGAATGAAGATCACAGATTTAGATCTAGGAAGTGCCTTTGAACCTTAAAGAATATCTACAGTCAAAACTGGAGGAAACCTCAGAAGCCATCTAGTCCCATTTATCTATTATTTTATAGATGAGGAAATCAATGACTGCAGGTTGAGACATGTCCAAAATCATGACCAAAGAATCTTTGGTCTTCTACTGCATCATTGTCTTCTAGCCTTCACTGTTCATTTTGCAGATAAAAAGGCGAGGTCAGGAAGCTTAAATGAGTTGCTAAAGGTTACACAGTTAGGAAATATTTGGGTCTAGTAGTGTAGTTTGGCTGAAGCATTAAATGCAAATTTGGAGAGACATGGAAGAAAAGGATGGAAGAGTAAAATAGGACCAATAAAAGTGATATCTACGGGAATGAATTTGGTCTTGATGTCATCCACTGGTGACTTTTACAGATGACCACAATTTTTTTTTCCTATTGGACTTTCTGGTCTACTAGGGATCAGCAATTTTCAGCTTTGTCCACCCTGATGAAATATCTCTTATATGGAGAGATTAAACATGTAATATATCTGAAAATAACAAGGGTTAGCATCCTATAGTGCAGCTCATTTCTACATTTTCTGGTAGAAGGTATGAAATCTTATTGTGTTGCTATCTCTGCTGGGGAGCCCTCTTTTGAAAGATCAAGCATGCAGAAGCTAAAATTATCTGGAGGATGTGTTCAATCTAGTGGGAAAAAATAATAAAACACTTGGGGCAGCTCTGCCAATAGATTTTCTCATACAGTGTTCATTATCATCCTGAACTGCCTTACAAAGCTGAGTAGACAGCTGACTTACTCAGAGACTTGATTTCCTCCTAAATAGGATTCCTATATTAAGCCTGATGCTCCATCAATTCTAACTCAACTTTCTTAAGGAGTGTTGATTTTCTAAATTTTGTGCCTCGTCGGCTAAGAAAAGAGCCTTTTGAAGGTTGAACCCTCAGTGCATGTCATATGGAGTATGGATTAAACAGATCTATAGAAGAGATTATCAGGACATTGAACATTTACTCATGATGGGTATTTAACTCAAAGATAATTTCTTTCCAAAAATTGTTCAAAGGAAATAGAACAACTTCTCAAGTTTCTGTAGGCTAGTGATTTGGCACCACTCAGATCTCTGCTGTGTACGTGTGAGATATCTAAGAGAAAATCTTACTTGCTCTGTTCATCTAGAAACATCTCTAACAGTTAAAATCTTATCTCATTCTCAAAGATTGACTTTAGGTCCCTTTCCCCAAAAGAATAATGTGACTTAAGGAGAAGAGGTCTGATAGGAAATGTTTGGTGCAAATGCATTTTGTGCCTTTATTTGACATTCTTAAATTGTTTATTTCTGGCTCCATGGATGTCCTTGATTATTCTCATGACTTCCTTTTCATCAATATGTATTAAATGTCTACCCAGACAGTTTTTCCTGGTTGTAGCTACTATGTAGGCTACAGTTGGGTGAAAGGTAAACATCAAAAGTAGAGGACAGCCCTGAAAAGAGTTTGATGAGTCCTCAAACCAGAAATTCTGTTCCTTCAATACCCCATACATCAAAACTGCCTTGGCAGATAGACTAAACCAAATTAAAGGTAACCAACAGATCTCAAACTCTTTGGTGAGTGAAAGTGAAGGCCATCTCAAGCATATGGATACTTCTCCTGATATAATGGATAAAAGGGAACAATTTATTCCAACTGACATGAAAGTGGCTGAAGCATTTGGAGTTTCATCAGACATCAAAGATGCCATGTAATCCACTGCATCCTGGGCCATTGCTAATCATCCTGACTTTTGTCTTGCCACTGGTCTTTGATGATCCTGGAAGAGACACTGAGGCTGATGACTTTGTGTAACTCTATCTCACTTAATTCCAATTCATACATAAAACAAGATATCATTTGTGATGTTCCTGGTCCTCTGAAATGAAGGATGAACAACATTAAAAACCTGAACTATGTAATCATTAATATCCCTTCCAGCTAAAATTCTGTTTCTTTAATTTAAAAAAAAAAGATTGAAATTTTAGAAGGATTCTTCAAGTTACTAAAAGATTCACTGAGGGAGTTTAATTAATGAGTGCCCTTTAAAAGGCCTACAAATCTCTTGACTGACATTAGTATATCACTAATAGGTTATGAATAGTCTAGGGTAGGAGTGTGAGGATAAGATTAGATACTTTAATTTCTAATTTTAAACTGAGGTTCAAAAATTTGGAAAAGTTGCATATATGGGTGACTTACCAAGGAATAAATGCTGCTTTTGTGGGGGGTCAAAAGAGTCAGAAGACTCTAAATGATAACTTTTTTTTTCTTACTTATAGATTCAAGAAGATTGTAACATGCACTCCTTGCAGTTACTATTACCAGTCTGCCCTAGGCCCAACAGAGTACCTTTGACCACTGACCTTTGCAGTATCAACTCTACCAGGCTCGCCTCCTCTGAGGCCTTCAAAGGTCTTTGGCCACGATCTCTTAAATCTATAGCTTAATAACTGGTAGCGCACTCAAGAACAGCCACGTGTAATCTTAAAAGCCTTTATTATACCTACTCACATAATGCCCTGACTTGATGCCCTGACTTGTATGCAGGTGCTGACTTTCCATAGTTTTCAGAGTTTTAAAAAAGTTACTTAAATGAACCAATATATGTGAATATGTGATTATGATTAAAAGTTCCCACATACAAAAAAAAAAAAAAAAAAGATTTTCATGGTATTTCATTCAGGAAGGTATCTAATCTTAAAGCACTGTTCTGATCATGTCACTCTGTGACACAATAAACAGCAGTGGCTCCTTATTGCTTCTATTTTCAAGAGTCTAGGATCAAATACTCTTCTGTTTAGCATTTAAAGCATTTTGAAACTTAGATCCACCCTAACTTTCCAAGCTTATTATATATTATTCTCATGTTTTCTTTGGTCCATCCAAATGGACCTTCTTGCTATTCTTCCCTGGTACAGTCAAACCAATCTTCTTACTCTTGAGGATATTCCATTCCATCCCCCAACAGCCTTGTACAGCCTCTTTCCTCTACCTGGAATCTCCTGCCTCCTTGAAGTATGTAAAAATTATGGTTCACAGTTTGAACGAATTCAAAGAGGTTCTCCTATAATTACAAAAGAAATTATTTATGTTATAGCTGACAGACTAGTTTCTAAAAGAGTCTAGTGATTAGAAAGAGTTTTGGGGGAGTTTTATAAACTGAAATTTTAGTACTTAGCTAGTGAGCTAGCAGTCCACAAGGTTGTGAATTAGGTGGTAAATTTAAAAAGAGAGATAAGGAGCCAGGATGTCTTTTCATCCAGATAAGGAGAGTAGATGTTTTTTGGTAAGGTATTGGCAAGCTGACAGGATGAAACTTCTACTGAGGACAAATAAGGAGCAATAGATAAGAGGTTTTATTGCTCCAAATCCCTTAGTTAGGAATGTATTTTGAGTGGAACTCAGGCCTATCATCCTTCCCTTTGCCTCTAAAAGTTCCTAGTTTCCTTCAAAGCTCAGGTCAACACCACCTTCCCAGTGATGACTTTCCTCATCTCCCCATTTGCTGGGGAGATCCCCCAAATAACCACAACCTTATGTGTATGTATAGCTAAATGGATAGATAAATGTCTAGATATAATATGGATATAGAGAGGGAGGTAGATAGACCTAGATATCTGTCTCTATCCAGATCTCTCTCTCTCTCTCTCTCTCTCTCTCTCTCTCTCTCTCTCTCTCTCTCTCTCTCTCTCTCTCTCTCTCTGTCTCTGTGTCTCTCTCTCTCTGTCTCTCTCTCTCTCTGTCTCTCTATCTCTCTCTCTCTCTTTCTAGCTTTATCTATATTAGGGGCAGCCAGGTAGTTTAGTGGATAGAGTGCCAGGCCTGGAGTCAAAAAGATTCATCTTCCTGAGTTAAAATTTGATCCAAGTGATTCTAGGCAAATCACTTAACCTTCTTTGCCTCTGTTTCCTCATTTGCAAAATGAACTAGAAAAGGAAATGACAAATCTATCCAGTATTTCTACCAAGAAAACCCCAAATGAAATCATGTAGAGCATGATTGAAAATTACAGAATAGCATATTTTGAATTTACTTTTCTATATATGTTGGTTCCCCAGAAAGAAAGATTCCTTAGGACATATGCTGCTTAATTTCAACAATAATAGATGCCTATAAAATGATTATTGGCTAATGAATAAATACAAACTTCAATTAGATTAATCTTCTCTAAGCCTACTCTGTAACCCTAAGTATTGTACTGGTTGACACATCTATATGGTACAATGGAGAGGTTTGGGACTAGAGTCAGGAAGATCTGATTTGAAATATAGCCTCAGATTTTTATTAGCTCTATAATCCTGGAAAAATCCTCTGTCTGCCTCAGTTTGCTTCTCCATAAAATGAGGATAACATAACATTCTACTTCCCAGAGTTTTATGAGGATCAGATGAGATATTTGTACCCTCCGCCCAACACACATAATCAGCTTTCTCACTCATTGCTCTTCAGTTGTTTTCAGTCTTTTTCGACTCTTTATGATACCATTTGATATTCTGAACACAAAGCCAAGTGTTGTCAGCTACTGCTTGCATTCATCTTCCTGTCAGTCATATGAATAGGGAATCCTATGTGCCAGACAAATTGCTACAATTGTTATTCAATTGTTTTGTTGCTTCTTATTCTTCTTAACTCTAGGGTTTTCCTAGCAAAAATCTGGAATAGTTTGCCATTTTCTTCCCCAAATCATTTTATAGATTAAGAAATTGAAGCAAACAGGATTAAGTGATTTGTACAGGGTCAAAGAAACAAGTATCTAAGGTTGGATTTGAACTCTGGTCTTCCTGACTCTAGGCCAGGAGTTCTTGCCATTATGTAACCCAGTCATTCTAGGCAAAGTATTGCTTAAGCACCATTCTTTCTCTAGATTGAGGAGTACACCTCAAACAATACTCAATATTTGTTGATTGAATTGACACTTAGGATTGCCATGTGTATATCTTTGAGTGGTAGGAGAACTCCAGATATTTTGCAAATCCTTGGTATCAGGCAGGAAAGGTGTTCCTAATCTGTATTTTATAGAAAAGATAATTGGGATATTATAAAATTTTTCTGGATTAAAGAGGACTCTGGGGACTAATGTGTATTGCAACATAGTATTTTCACCTTTTTGTTGTTAACTTGCTTTTTTTTTTCTTTTTTGATCTGATTTTTCTTTTGCAGCATGATAAAGGTGGAAATCTATTTAGAAGAATTGCATATGTTTAACCTATATTGAATTGCTAGCTATTTAGGGAAAGAGATGAGGGGAAAGAGGGAGAAAGTTTGCAATGCAAAGTTTTGCAGGGGTGAGTGTTGAAAGCTATTTTTTCATGTATTTTGAAAATGAAAAGCTATTATTAATAATGTTAAAAATTTTTTTCTGGATTTATATTGCCAAAGAATTAGCCTTTCCTTAAGCATGGATATCTTAGTGTCCTTTGGAGTTTATGAAGTAAGGAGGAAGATTTTCTAGTTATGAAGAAATCCAGGAATCATGTAGCATGAAGGAATCAGTGTTATTACTCTAGGCTGCCTAAATAATAGCGAATTAATAAATACTGACAATAAATAACAATAAGGTATTTTTTTCATTCTATTATTTTTCAGTACCAAGAACTGATAATCTTTAGTGATTCAACATCATTGAAGGGGAAGAAAAGTCTGAATTAGTGGGGAAGCTGAAATGAATATAGACTATTTGAAATATTTTTTTCAAATTTACTTTGGAGTATATGTATATATGTATATGTGTATATATATATATATATATATATGTATATGAACATGTAAACTTATAAATAGGTGCATATGAAAAATGTTGCTATGTAGGAGTGGTGCTGGGTCGGATTTAAAAAATCAATACCTGTACACTAATGTGAAGATATGAGCAAGGATCATACAGCGATAGGCAGACATGGATTAGTTAAAATGAACATTGGTAGATCAAGTATACAGAAAGAAATCATAGATCCATTTGAGTGTTTAATTTTTAATTAATCCATGAATAGTATCTAAGTGAACATTGAGGAAAGATTAGATAGACAGCATTTTCCTCTTCTCCTTGGGTTGATTAATATTTGTATTATTCTTTCTATCCTACTTTATATTCTATCCTATTTTCATAGGCTAGTTTAAATGTCAATCTAGTCCATGCCTGAATTAATGGGATCTGAGGTTTCCCTTCTCTCTCTACCTCCCATGAGAAGCATGTTTGGGGAACATCAGGCTCTGAAAGGTGCTTGTTTAGTAACCCATTGTTGCAAATTGGTAGTCTTCTGTTATTGGCACAAATGGAAATGGTTTGTCTTTTAAGCCAACTCAAAGTGATTTCTCTCCTGATAGAGAACAGGCAGTAGAATAAATATTATCCCTGAACTCCAGAAACCCATTTCTACTGTGTAATTTAAGGCTGACGACTAAGCACAGTTTCTTAAATGAGATGAATGGGGCTATAAATGTTAATAGAAACAATGCATCTTTTCTTTATGATGTTGTTCTGATGAGGTTGTGATAATGAAATGGGACATGTCAGAGGAGTGGGCTGTAGGGAGAGAGGATCCTGCTTGAAACACAGGTTGGTGTCCTGATTGGTGATCTTAGGATATAGATAGATAGATAGATAGGTAGGTAGACAGACATGTACATATCTATATCTATATATATTAAATAGAAAGATAGATAAATATATATATATATATATATATATATATATATATATATATATATATATATATATATATATATATATATATATATATATATATAGCATATTCAGAAAATCACCAGAAATAAGCAAAGGAAGCAGAGAGGGGAAACAACAATAACCTACAAAGCTCACTTCTTTTTTCAGAAAGATATTTCCAGGAAGCCTCAATTTAGCCAAGAGACAAATTTTAGAAGCTCCTCCCTCTCCCATACACTATTTTCCTCCCTTTCCCTTCCCCTTGCCCTTCCCTTCCCCTTCTCTTCTCCTTACCTTCCCTTCCCTTTCCTTTATCACTCTCTCTCTCTCTGTCTTCCTTTCTCTCCTTCTTTCCTACTTTCTTTCTTTCTCTTTCTTTCCCTTTCTTTCTATTTTTCTTTCTTTTTCTTTTTCTTTCTCTCTCTTCCTTCCTTCCTTCCTTTCTTTCTCTCTTTCTTTCTTTGTTTTTTATGAGTTCAGGTTTCTTCCAAAGTGATCTCTTAGTGACTTCAGGCCCCAAAGTTCTGCAATCATCCAAAAGCAAAGAATGTTAAAACCCTACTATGAGATGTCGTCTCTGCTGTCTAATTGTATTGTCAACAATGTTATATATTCAAACCACAGAAATTAATTTTTTAGAATGTTCATCTTGAGGTAACAGAATTCTAGAGTCTCAGTTCTCAGAGTACTTATATATCTGCATTGCTTTAAAATGAGGTAATAGGGAAGAAAGCAAGGGGAGAAGATTTGGAAACGTTTAGTTCTCGTGAATAATTCAATTTGATTTACTGGAGAAATGAAAAGGGATGGCACTGTGCCCTTTCCTTAATGTAAAAAAGATAATGGCTGTTTAGCTTTAAAAGTATATCTGAAAGTATCTAATACTGCTTTAAAAAAAAATTCTAGGTCAAGTCATCAGCATTTAAAAGCAGTTAAAGACCTGTCATATTAAAGAGCACTTTTAAAATAAGAAGAATCTACAAAGAAATGATAGTCATTACTTACCTATACCTACTCAGATCCCAACAAAATTCATTTCTTAGTTAAGAAACAATGATGGGGTAAAGTTGTGAGGTTAATAAAGAATGATGAAAGGAGTGTCTACCAAGGGCTAGTTTTACAAAATTTACTCTAGAAGCCAAACTAGGTTGCATTATGCCCTTATGGTGACTGTAAAGATAAATGAGTTTTGATACGAATTTTTAGAAACAGGATAAGACTTTTCAAGTCATAGAGTCAAAGCACTTTTTGTTTACAGATGGTAAAACTGAGATAAAAATAGAAACTTAGAGAAGAAAAGTGACCTGTTTAATCGGAGAACCCAAATACTTCAACACCAAGATTTTCCACTGCATGACACTTGCTTTACTACCATGCTAATATTAAAAACTTGCCCCTAAGATCTTTTTGTTCTGATGGTTTGCATAATTACAAACCACTCAAAGTAAAGGCATATATAAGAGTAATAATAATTACCACAATTTATGTGGTACTTGAAATGTGCAAAAAAAAAAAAAAAACAATCAAAAAATAAAAACCCAAACACTTTACATATATTATTTGATACTCAAAATTAATATTTGATTTAAATATTATAGTAGCTATAAACTCCATTTTATAGATAAGGAAACTCAAGTTAAAAATGGTAATGCAACTCTTCAAAACCACACATTTAAGGCAGGTTGAAATCTAAATCTTCCTGTTTATAGGTCAAGTAATGTATTGGGGAATCCTGGGCTTTGATGGTTGAATATCTTTTATTTCTTTCTTTCTCTCTCTCTCTCTCTTTTTTTTTTTTTTTTTTTTTTTTTTGAGGCTGGTGTTAAATGACTTGCCCAGGGTCACACAGCTAGGAAGTGTTAAGTGTCTGATACCAGATTTGAACACGTGTCCTCCTGAATTCAAGGCTGGTGCTCTATCCACTGCGCCACCTAGCTGTCCCCAAATATCTTTTATTTCTGATGGAAAATGGATCTGTTAAGAGCTTTTCCTCTACCCCTTTTGTATAATGTTTATATACATATATATATATATCTATTTATATATATATATATAAATAGATATATATATATATGTATGTATTCTATATTGTTTCTCCCCCCCCCCAAAAAAAATAAGGTCTGTCTTGCTTATTATATTATAATCCTCAGGATTTAGCACAGTTTCTGGTACCTAATAAATGCCTTTTCATTCATTCATTCCAACTATTATCTCTGCTTTATTGCATTGTCTTTAATAAGAATGGAAAAGTAAGTAAAACTGAGTTTTTATACATGCTACATACACTAAATTCCTAATCTGGAAAAGGGAAAGGAAGAAATTAAGCATTTTTATAAGCACTATAGGCATTATAAGTGCTTTACAAATATTATTTCATTTTATCTTTCAAGCAATCCTTAGAGGTAGTTGCTGCTATTATCCCCATTAGTAGAGGAAATTCAGGAAGATACTGGTTATGTGACTTGTCAGGGCCCCACAGTTACTATCTCTGAGGCCTGGATTTGAGCTCAGATCCAAAGCCCAACTATCCATTTCTTATTCTGATGCTTCAATTTAGTGTGAGTTTTGAGTTCTCTAAGGCTGTATAATGAGTGCAACTTTTTGTCTGGTCCTACCATGCAGTAAAGTTCCAGCTCAGGTAGCAGAGACAAAATGGCAAAGAGTAGACAGGTCTTTGTCTGAGTTCTTCATGACATCCCTCAGATCAACAACAGATCAAGCCTCTGAACTAGTTTTGGATTGACAGAACCCACAAATATCTGGTGTGCAACAAATTTCTAGCATAATATATTTTGGAAGAATTTTAGGAAAGGTCTGTCTCAATTGGGTGTAAGGTGAGGAATGGGGGTAAGGGGAATGGCCTAGTATAGGCACAGTGCAGTGACCCAGGACAGAATGACTTCCATATATCAGAAAAATCAATTGGGAGGCTCTTAGCCAAAATATAGCAGCATTGGCTATTCTGTCTTGGTTCAGAAGCCAGTGGATCAGACTAGCTGTGAGACCTCTAAACAACTACAAAAAGAAAACAATGAGCCCTTAGACCTCTTCATGAGGCTGGGATTGGCCATACCATCCAGTACAGGAAGGAAATCAGGGTAGCATTAACCTGTAAAGGAAGCTTGGACTAATCTCCCTTTTGCCTTAAGAGCAGACCTCAAGTTTCAAAATGTTTAAAAAAGCAAAAAGATCTCTGACCATAGAAAGCTTTTACTGAGACCAGAAGAACAAACCTCAAAGGACACTAAAGGCAAAACATCTCAGGATGAAGTCTCCAAGCTCTCTTGGAATAATTCAAATTTCAAAAAGGATCTTCAAAGAGAGAGAGAAGAAAAATGGGGAAAGGACATGAGAGTTTTTCAGGAGAGTTTAGAAAACAAATTATCTGAGGAAAACTCCCTGAAAATATTAATGAAGTGAAAAAAAAAAAGAATATAGCTTCTTAAGGAATAGATGTGAAAAAATGGAAAAAAGAAAACAACTCTTTAAAAAAAGAATTTGTGAAATGGAAAAAAAACAATAAACAAAACACCTTATTTAAAAGTTCAAAAGGAAATTTAAAAACCTAACTAAGAAAATAATTAACTAAAAATTAGCATTAAACAAATGAAAGTGAATGACTCAATGAGACTTCAAGAATCAGTCAAACAAAACCAAAAGACAATGAAAAAAATAGAACAAAATGTAAAATATGTCATCAGAAAAACAACTGATGTGGAAAATAGATCCAGGAGAGACAATCTAGTAATTATTGGACTACCTGAAAACCATGATGAAAAAGAAAGAAAGAAAGAAAGAAAAAGAGCCTACACAGTAAGTTTCAAGAAATCATCAAGGGAAACTCCCCTGATATTCTGGACCCAGAGGATAAAATAGCCATTTAAAGAATCCACCAATCACTTCCTGAAAGAGATAACAAAATGAAAATTCCAAGGAATATTGTAACTAAATTTTGGCATTATCAGATAAAGGGGGAAATACTGAAAGCAGCCAGAAGGAAATAAATCAAATATAGAAGAGCCATAATCAAGATTACTGAGGCCCTAGCAGCTTTTACTTTAAAGGATCAAAGGGCCTGGAATATGATACTCCAAAGGGCAAAGGAACTTGGAATGCAATCAAAAATCAACTATCCAGCAAAATTAAGCATTATTTTTCAGGCTGTTCAATGAAATAGTGAATTTTATGTATTTTTGATGAAAAGATCAGAGCTAAACAAAATTTGGATCTTCAAATACATAAGAGAAGCATAAAAAGGAAAGAAAAAGAACTGGTTTTGTTTTAAGGTTAAAAGGTTTATATCCCTATATGAGAAGATGATATATTTAACTCTTGAGAACTATATCTTTATTAGGGATATACTTAGAGGGTATAGGTATAATTTGACTTTATTAAGGTGATATAAAAAAGAAAACAGGAGTGGAGAAGAGATTATAGTGGAAGAGGAAAGGGGAGGTAAAATAGGATAGATTACATCACATGGAGAGGCAAAAAGGACCTATTTTAACTAAGGGAAAGAAGAGAGGGGGTGAGCATTGTGGGAACCTTATTCTCATTGGATTTGGCTCAAAGAGAGAATATCAGAAACATTTAGTTTGATAGAGAAACTTGTCTCACCCTGTAGGGAAGTAGAAGGGGAAAGGGGGAAAAAAAGGTGGAGGGAGCTAATAGAAGGGAAAACAGAAGTAGAAGGGAAAAGGGATAAGAAAAGGAGAAGGGACTGTAAAAGGGGAGGGTGGTTTGAGGATAGTGATGGTCTGGGGAGGAGAAAATTTCTCCAAAGATCTATCATTTCTAACTTTTCTAAAATTCTAAATTTCTAAAAAATGAGTTCTCCTATTAGTATAGTTTTACCATCTATTTCTTCTTGCAACTCACTAAAATTTTCTCTAAGAATTTGAATGTTATACCACTTGATGAATATATGTTTAGTATTGATGTTACTTCATAATTTAGGGTACCCTTTAGCAAGTTGTGGTTTCTTTCCTTATATCTTTTAATTGGATCTATTTTTGTTTTTGCTTAGTCTCAGATCAGGATCACTACCCCCCTTTTTCTTTTCTTTTTAACTTTAGCTGAAGCATAACAGATTTTGATCCAGCTTTTTACCTTTATCTGCATGTATCTCTCTGCTTCAAATGTTTCTCTTGTAAACAGCATATTATAGGATTATTGATGTTTAATGAGAGTTCATCCCATTCACAATCAAATTAAGATTATTAACTGTATTCCAAATACAATTCATACTTTGCAACAACAACAACAACAAAATTCGGTTCTGCACATATATATTGTACCTAGGATATACGATAAGATATTTAATATGTATGGGAATACCTGCCATCTAGGGGAAGGGGTGGAGGAAAGGAGGGGAAAAATTCAGAACAGAAGGGAGTACAAGGGATAATGTTGTAAAAAAAATTACCTATGCATATGTATTGTCAAAAATATTATAATTATAAAAATTAATAAAAAATAAATTTTATTTAAAAAAAAAGATTATTAACTGTATTTCCCAGCCTCCTATTTTTCCCCATTTTTACTTTATTCTCTCCTTTCACCCTTTCCCTACTCACCAGTATTTTGCTTCTGACCCCCATCTCCCTCAATATGCCTTCCTTTTTATTGGCTCCTCCTTCTTATCCCTTACCCCCTCTACTTCTGCCCTCCCTTTTATTAGCCTTACACTTTTCTTTTCCTTTTCCCCTCTCATTTACCTGTAAATTGAGACAAATTTCTGTACCAAACTATGTATGTTATTCCTTCTTTCAGCCAAATCTGATGAGATTAAGGTTCTAACAATGTTGCTCCCTCTCCCTTGTTTCCCTCTACTGTTATAGGTCATTTGTGCCTCTTCAGATGATGTAATTTATCACATTTTATCTCCTCTTTCTTCTTCTTCTTCCAGATCAATCTTTTTCTGTCCATAAATTCTTTTTAACATATTCACATTAAAGTCAAGTTATATCTATACCCTCCCTCTATATATATCTTTTTTAACTGCTCTGACAAAGACACAGTTCTCAACAATTACAGTCCCTACAAACACAGGGATGTAGATATTGTAACCTTTAAAGACCACATTTTTTTACCTTTTTACCTTTCTATTCTTCTCTTGAGTCTTGTATTTGAAGATAAAATTTTCTGTTCAGCTCTGGTCTTTTCATCAGATATTATTAAAAATATCTTATTTCATTCATATCCATCTTTCCCCCTGAAAAATAATGCTTAATTTTGTTGTATAGTTCTTGACAGGCTCTTTTGCCTTCCAGAATATCATATCCCAAGCCCTCTTGTCTTTTAATGTGGAAGCTGCTAGGTCTTGGGTAATTCTGTGATTCCTCAATATTGGAATTACTTCTTTTTCAGCTGCTTGCATTTTTTCCTTTACTGGATAATTCTGGAATTTGGCTATAAATCCCTTGGAGTTTTCATTTTGGACTCTTTTAGGAGATGATTGGTATATATTTTTTTTCAATGACTATTTTACCCTTAGTTCTAGGATATCATGGAAGTTTTCCTGGATGATTTCTTGAAAGATATTGTCCAGGCTCTTTTCCTGATCATGGCTTTGAGATAGTTCAATAATTCTTAGATTGTCCCTCTTGAGTTTATTTTCCAGGTCAGTGGTTTTCCAAAGAGGTATTTTATATTTTATTCTATTTTTAAAAATTGTTTAATTCTTGAGGTCTCATCGAGTCATTCACTTCTATTTGTCCAATTATTAGTGAATTATTTTCTTTAATCAATTTTTTTTTGCCTCCTTTTGCATTTGGCCAATTGTACTTTTAAAAGAAGTTGATTTGTTTAGTAAATTTCTGTGCTTCCTTTTCTAAGATGTTGGTTTTCCCCAAAAAACTTTCATAATTCTCCTACATTCTCCTACATAATTCTCCTGCAATCTCTATTTTCCCCCCACCCTGATTTTTTTCTTTCTCTCTTTTAAGAGAGCTCTTCCTAGAGAGTCTTTTGCACAAGTTCTTATCTCCCTTTGATTTGAAGATCGAGTTTGTATCCTAGATACCTTAAAATCAGCCAGAGTCAGGATAAGCAAAAGTGCTTGGTCTTTATTTTTGGTCTTTAAGGGTAGAAGTGAATTGGATGGACGCAGGATCTCCACAACCTTCCTTCTCCTCTACCGCCAAACTGACTCTGGCATGTCTTACTCTACCCCTCCAGTCCCTCCTACAATTCTCCGTATAAACCAAATGATTGAGTCAGCACAGAACAGTGGGAAGGGCCATTTTCCAAGTATATTCTAATAGAGTATTGTCCAATAAGTAATTAGCCTTAAGTGATCAGCCGTCCAAGTCCGCCTACTTAGAGCCTCAGCCCTTTACATCTCCCACTATCTTTTGTTTTAGAATACAGGTGGTCACACCATCCATGACTTCTCAGGGAGGTGAGAACCCCAAAAAGGAGGTGATCACACCCTCCCTGACTTCTCAGGAAGAGAGATGAAAAACACCAAAGGGAAGTGGGGAGTCAAGACAGATATTGCTAGTAGATTTTTGGGCTGAAGAGTCTTACTAGAAACAGGTATGCACAAACCCATCAGCATGGGGGATATTACATAAGCACATAGCAATAATGTACAGGCTATTAGTGATGACTCTCCCCACAGCCAGTGCAGGATCAATGTTGTGTAACAAACATGAATTGTACATGCAAGTAGTGATATAATAAACAATATGAATCAACATGGTGTTGTAAAGATTTCCAGAAGTCCTAGAAGGAGGGTATATAAATAACAATATCACACACACACCTCCTTCAGTAGCCAAGAGATAGTCCAAAACTAATGTATTGTCCATTGCTTCACATGTCAGGGAATCCAATGACCCCTGGATGCTTTTGAAGTCCTGAAACAGCCTTTTCAATTCTCAGAGAATCCAATGATTCCTGAGGGTTTTCCAGTCCTACAACAGTCTTTTCATTTCTCAGAAAATCTAATGATTTCTGAGAGTTTTCAAGTCCTACAACAGTCTTATCATATCTTAGAGAACCCAATGATTCCTGAGGGTTTTGAAGTGCAACAATTTTTGATGTCTATGAGTCAAATGCCGTAACTGCCAGGCTCTTTCAGTAGTGGGCACAGTCAGCAATGGAACCACCTGATGTTTCTTGGGTTTTCTCCTTTGTTTCAAGGGTCTGCTCCATCTCTCTCTGATGGACAAGGCAAATATGACTTGTTGGCACCCATCTGATTCTTTCTCCATCTGTGGAGATACAACCAAACCCTCTCCCCCAAGCAGTTAGCCTATCTAGTCCCTTCCATTCACCACTTTCTGGGTCTCTCCACAGGACTTGGCCATTATCTAAAGATAGTGGAGCTTCTCACACTGGAGACTGCCCTCCTGGTGGGTTATAAAGCCTGTCTGCCAGAGCATTACATCTTTGTCAAAAATCAAGAAGTTAATAGTATAAAGAGCTAAATTTAGTAGTTCTCTAGGGTTACCTGTGGCTCCCCTTTCTTTTGTTTTTGAAGGAGCATTTTAATGTCTCTGTTTCTCCTTTCTACTCTTGCCTCTCCTTGAGGATTAAAGGATATGCCAGTGGTGGGTAAAATCTTATACTGTACACAAAAGTATGCAAAATGTTTAGAAGTATATGCAGGTCCATTGTCTGTTTTTATTGCTTGTGGCACACCCATAATTACAAATTTCTATATCAAAAGGAATATGTCATCTACTTTCTTGACCTGAAGAGTTAAACTGTTGAATCACAGGATACATTCCTATTTTCAAATCAGCTATATTCTGCCCTCATTCTGTGGCTGAAAGTAGTGCCTTTTGCAATCTAGTCATAGGAGGGGGTGATTGTTGTGGGGGAGGTGCTGGTGGTATCACTGCTCCTCCCACTACTCTTCCTCCCTCCATCCCAGAAGGTGGAGTTGATGGGGGCATGTCAATAATTTGCTCTAGTTTAGGCAGGGTTGAAGCTGCCTTGTGAGCCTCATTTAACTCCTTATACCCTCTGGTGATATTGCCATTAATCTATTCTTTGTCTTCATCTTTTTCCTTACACTTCCTCATCTTGTTCTTAAAACTTTTCTTTTTTTTCTATAACTTGCAGGATTCTTTAAGGCCAATTTTATTATGTTGTATATATAGAATGTTTCCTTGGAAATTGAATGAGGACCTTTATCATTGTAGTATTCACATAGTTGATCTTCTATAAGTTTCCAATTATCTAGCCCTATATCTTCATCCTTTAAGAACCAAGGGGACGTGCATTATAATGTACTCAAGAGTCTAGCAATGTGCTCCCAAGTTACAAATAAGACTTATCCCTTGATCAACTTAAGTATGCTTTCTATAGCACCTGTTGGGATGGGAGTGGGACTAGGGATGGGGGAGAATCTTTTCCTAATATCTGCCCCATTTTGCCCTTAACAAAGTAAGTTCCCTGTTTGTGTATTAAAATACTCACCCTATTTCCTGATCACCAGGGACTTCTTCAGTGAAATTAGGGTCTTTGGTCCACACATTGGGCACCAAATGTGAAGATCAAGTTTGCACCCTGAATACCTTAGAATCAACCAGAGTCAGGATGAGCAAAAGTGCTTGGTCTTTATTCTTGGTCTTTAGGGGTAGACATGAATTGGATGGATGCAGGATCTCCACAAACTTCCTTCTCCTCTCTACTGCCAAAGTGACTCTGCCTTGTCTTATTCCACCCCCTAGTGCCTCCTACAATTCTCTGTATACACAAAATGATTGAGCCAGCACAGAATAGTGGGAAGGGCCATTTTCCAAGCATATTCTGATAGAGTATTGTCCAATAAGTAATTAGCCTTAAGTCCTCGGCTGTCCAAGTGCATCTACTCAGAGCCTCAGTCCTTTACACTTTGAAGCTTTACATGTAGGCATTTTGTCATTACTGTATTCTTCTGGGTTTATGTTCTTATGCTCCCTATCAATGTAATACCTTTCTATGGTCAGTTCTTTTTGCATTTTTCTCATTTAATAAAGTTGAATTCTGTTCATAGGGCAAAGAAGTCAAGCTATTTATTTTTATTTTTATTTTTTTTTGCAAGGGCACAGGGACCTTCAGTAACCGCACTGAAATCAGCTGTGCTGCTGGATTTCATAGTGTGCTTGGTTGACCTGACCTAGACCTGCCTATTATGCTGGGGTTCAAGGGCTCACAATTTGCCTTCTGTGGTTGCTTTGGATTTCTCACAGCTTCCTGCTGATCCTCAGGCCCTCTAAATCAGGACAGAATAGCCAACACAGTTATACTTTGGCTAAAAGCCTCCTGCAAGATTCTCTATTCCAGGGCTCCACAGGCTGGGTTTCCCTGCACCATGCCTGTGCTGGGCTGCATTCTCTCCTGCCCAATTCATACGGATCTTTTCTGAAATCCTTTCAAGATATCTTAAGCTGGATAATTATTACACTCCAAATTTTTGTTGGTTCTGCAACTCTAAAATCTGTTCAGAGGCTTGATCTAGTGTTGGATGTGAAGCTGGGGAGAACTCAGGCAATGTCCTGTTTACTCTTTGCCATATTGGCACCTCCACCTATGCTAGCATTCCTACTTAGTAACTGTTTGACATGAGGTAATAAGTCTCTTAACACATGTGGGCCTCATTTTCCATACACATAAAATGAAAATGGTTGAACGTGAAAATTCTACCAATTCTGACTCTGATTCTATCAAATCATTGTGGAAACATGTCTTTCAGAAAATCTGAGGTTTTTTTCAGGAATTCTCTTGTGAAATTATGGTCATTCTTTCTTTCTCCAGTTATTAGTGATCATAACCTGGTACAGCTCCTTGCCTCTCAGTGGGCCTACTTCTAATTTTGCTAAATGATATTGTATTTACAATCACAGAATGTTAAAACTAGAAGAAACCTTAAAGATTGCCTCATCAACTACCTCTATTTTATAATTGTGAAATAACTTATCCAAGGTGGCATAGCTACCATGTGATAAAGTAAGGATTTCAAATACAATCCAGTTCACTTCCCTAAATCATGCAGGCCCCTTTTATTCTCTCTCTTTCCTCCCTCTCTTCATCCCTCCTTTCCTTTCTCTCTCCTTTCATCTCTCCCTCTCTCTCTCTCCTTCTCTCCTTCCCTCCTTCCCTTTCTCCCATCCTTCTTCCCTTCCTCCCTCCCCTTTTCCCTTTCTTCTTCCCTCCCTTCTTCTTCTTCTTCTTCTTCTTCTTCTTCTTCTTCTTCTTCTTCTTCTTCTTCTTCTTCTTCTTCTTCTTCTTCTTCTTCTTCTTCTTCTTCTTCTTCTTCTTCTTCTTCTTCTTCTTCTTCTTCTTCTTCTTCTTCTTCTTCTTCTTCTTCTTCTTCTTCTTCTTCTTCTCTCTCTCTCTCTCTCTCTCTCTCTCTCTCTCTCTCTCTCTCTCTCTCTCTCTCTCTCTCTCTCTCTCTCTCTCCTGTCCTCTCCTATGAAATAGCATGGAACTATTTTTGCAAATTTTATTTTTTTGGTGAAGAAACTATCCTGTATTTTAGAAATGCTCAGTTCAAATCTCGTATAGATTGGAGTTTCATTATTCTCAAAATTTCTCTATCCTAATCATATTATGAGTTGATTGTATAATCTGGCCAGATCACCTAGTATGATCACTACATGTCTCCTAGCCATTGTATTGCCTGAATGTTTCATTTGCAAAGCAAGAATCTACAATTGTCAAAACAATATGCAGCTGATTTCCTAGTATGAAAAAATGTGGTTGGCAAGCTCATTTCATTTGTGATAGACAGTCAGCATTTTGCTAATGGAAACATCATGCTTGAACTTCGGTGTTTCTATTGTCAGTATTGAGATCTGAAGTTTTCTCCATCTTCTAGGCCAGTTCTAACCAGTATGACAATGGATAAGTTACTTAAATACATAGTGAAGTCTCTTAGACTATAATTTATAAATAGTTATGCTTCATTAAAAGGGTTTTTCATATTGGTAGTTCCCTGATTTCATGAAATCATAGGTCTAGAAAAACAAAGCACTCTGAAATATTTAACTGGACATTGTTTTATTGATAATATTTTATTTAATTTTGCCAGTTTAACACAAATAATGTTTTTGCTTTTCTCATTAGTAGAAGAAACACGCCCTTTGGTGTGTACCTGCAAGATATTTTTCTTCCCTTTAAGCAAGATTGCTTTTGCTGAGTTAATTGCCTCTACATCTCCTCTTATTCTTCTTCCTTCAAAAGCTTGGCTTTATTTTATAGTGATATTTGTTGATTCCTCCATCACCTCCTTCCTGAATTTTCATATTGAAGTAATATCTAATGCTATGTGTGCTGGCAAAATTTAAATTGAATCTGAATCATTATTTTTACTTCAGGGCAAAAACTACTCACCAATAATTCCTTGTGTCTGAAATAGTTTTAATCAGCTGCTAAATTCAAAATCACTATTAAAATGGGCACCATTTTTTAGAAACATAGTTTCAGAATCATTTTAAAAGTTATCCCTTCATTTAAATATGGGTCAATCACTACCAGTGAGTCAAATGGTCACTAATCTTTATCTGATATGAATATAGGATAATATCTTTTTTTGATAATTGCCCAGAAGAGTTTCATTTTAGATGGATCTAGATGTTGGCATATTATTTTCCCCCAATTTATTATATATTTTATTTTTATTTAACCACCTTTTTAAAGAAATTCACCTTGTTTGCTGGAGATATTTTCATGCTGTCAATTACTTTACAAAATCATTTTAAGGATCCAATTTTAAAATAATAATAGCTGACATATGTAACATTTTTTATCTTACAATAAAGCAAAATGCTTTAAATATGTGAATTTAAAACCCCCTTAGATACTTTATTTGCTTTGGGATTACTTAAACATTCAAAACTTCAATTTCTAATCAGTAAAGTGAGGCTAATGAATGAATGAATAAATGAAAAACTTCATAAAATGTTTACTGGGTGCTAATTATAGGAGTAAGTTCTGAGTATTCTAATATGAAAATAAATATTGTCCCTGCTTAAAAGAATCAAGCTCTTTAATAGGGGGAGGGTTACCAATGGGGTATTTTGATCCTGATTATTGGGAATGTGGATCATGAGGAAGATCATAAGGAAATGGACTAGCATGCCCATTCCTAAAATAATGGCAAAGATGATTTGATTGTAGTTACAGAACCAGAGAGTGATGGAGCACAAGGCTCAGAATCAGGAATACTCATCTTCCTAAGTTCACATCTGTCCCCATACACTAACTAGCTATGTGTCTGTGGGCAAAAGACCTAATTAATTCTATTTGCCTTAGTTTCCTCATCTACAAAATGAGCTGGAATAGAAAATGGCAAACCACTCAAGTATCTCTTCCAAGAAAACTATAAAATAGGGTCAAGAATAGTGAAAACCAACTGAACAACAACAAAACCAGAGAAAGGGAGAGAGGTTAGAAAGGGGATAGTCTTGTCAATATGCTTGTCAAGTTTTTGAGATGTCCAAAGATTAGGGAATTAAGTGAATCCAAGTATGACTGGGACCTTTATGAAGTAGTGGCCTATTCCCATAGTCACTAATAAAAGCAGTGTAATAAAATAATAATAATATTTATGCTAATTTATAGAATTATGATGAATATACATTGCAAATTTAAAAATGTTATCTGTTGGAATTTTTATTTCTGTTATTAATAACTAATTTTATCTCTATATATTCTTTATTGTAAAAGAGAGTAGGATTTATTTTCCATTAAAAAGAAAGTTTCCTTGATGCCAGAGAGTGTTATCACTTTTTTTTTCCATTCCTAGTACCAAGTACAGTTCCTCATATGTTAATGCTTAATAGAAGGACCAGAATTAAGATTATTTTGAAAGACCAATCTGAATCAGTTGCCACAGTACATTTATTTTAATCCATAAAGCAAAGAAAACAGAGATAGTAAGTTGAAAATTTTAATTTCAAAGTATAATTATAATAATTAATTGTAATTACTTGTAGTTAAAGTGAATTTACTGAGGAGAAATTATAGTAAGATGAAAATTATTTTTGTTGTTTATTCAGTTGTGCCCAACTCTTTGTGACTCCATGGACTATAGTATATCAATACTGTCATGGGCTTTTCTTGGTAAAGATATTAAAGTGGTTTACGATTTCCTTCCCTAAATTATTGGAAAATATTTTTAAAATTAAATTATATCAATATTACAGCAGTTTTTGTCTCTCTAGTATTAATTAATAATTACTTGTTATATGAAACTGATTTTACTATTGAATAAAATAAACAGATAGGTCATATTTATACATAGGTACTTGAGTAAGTAAGCAATAGAACTGAAATATGATCCCAAGTCTTCAGTCCAGATCTTAACTAACAACTAGAGGATTCAGAGAAGGCCTCTTGGAGGAAGTAGCATTTGAGGTGACCCTTGAAAGAAGTGACCACAGAAGAGGGCAAAAATGCACTCTTAATCTATGCAAAGACTTAGAGAAGAGATGGGAGAAATAGAAATGAAACCAATTTGACTAGAATGGAAAGGGTAGTAGTATGAATTATCGAAAGATAAGCTTAGAGCCATATTGTAAAGCATTTATTTTTATTTTATTTTTTTTATTGTGGCCTTTTGTTTGTAAGATATATGCATGGGTAATTTTTCAGCATTGACAATTGCAAAACCTTTTGTTCCAAATTTTCTCCTCCTTTCCCCCACCCTCTCCCCCAGATGGCAGGTTGACCAATACATGTTAAAATTTGTGAAGATAAAAATTAAATACAATATGTGTGTACATGTACAAACAGTTATTTTGCTGTACAAAAAGAATAGGACTTTGAAATAGTGTACAATTAACCTGTGAAGGAAAGCAAAAATGCAGGCGGTCAAAAATAGAGGGATTGGGAATTCTATGTAGTGGTTCATAGTCATCTTCCAGAGTTCTTTCGCTGGTTGTAGCTGGTTCAATTCATTACTGCTCTATTGGAAATGATTTGGTTCTTCTCTTTGCTAAAGAGGGCCATGTCCATCAGAATTGGTCATCATATAGTATTTTTGTTGAAGTAAATAATGATTTCCTAGTCCTGCTCATTTCATTCTGCATCAGTTCATGTAAGTCTCTCCAGGCCTTTCTGAAATCATCCTGCAGGTTTTTTCTTATATAACAATAATATTCCATAATATTCATATACCACAATTTACCCAACCATTCTCCAATTGATGGGCATCCATCCATTCATTTTCCAGTTTCTGGTCACTACAAAAAGGGCTGCCACAAACATTTTGGCACATACAGGTCCCTTTCCTTTTTTTTTAAGATCTCTTTGGGATATAAGCCGAGTCATAACACTGCTGGATCAAAGGGTATACACAGTTTGATAAGTTTTTGAGCATAGTTGCAAATAGCTCTCCAGAATGGCTGGATATAGTCACAATTCCACCAACAATGTATCAGTTTTCCCACATCCCCTCCAGCATTCCACATTATCTTTCCCTGTCATTCTAGCCAATCTGACAGGTATGTAGTAGTATCTCAGAGTTGTCTTAATTTGCATTTCTCTGATTAATAATGACTTGCAGCATCTTTTCATTTGGCTAGAAATAGTTTCAATATCTTCATCTGAGAATTGTCTGCTTATATCCTTTGATCATTTATCAATTGGAGAATGGCTTGATTTCTTATATATTAGAGTCAATTCTCTATATATTTTGGAAATGAGGCCTTTATCAGAACCTTTGACTGAAAAATGTTTTCCCAGTATATTGCTTTCCTTCTAATCTTGTCTGCATTAGTTTTGTTTGTACAAAAACTTTTCAATTTGATATAATCAAAATTTTCTATTTTTTGATCAATAATGATTTCTAGTTCTTCTTTGGTCATAAATTCCTTCCTCTTCCACAGGTCTGAGAGGTAAACTATCCTATATTCTTCTAACTTATTTATATTCTCATTCTTTATGCCTAAGTCATGAACCCATTTTGACCTTATCTTGGTGTATATGTTAAGTATTGGTTGATGGCTAGTTTCTGCCATACTAATTTCCAATTTTCCCAGAAATTTTTATCAAACAGTGAATTCTTAATCCAACAACTGGAGTCTTTGGGTTTGTCAAACACTAGATTATTAAAGTTATTTACTATTTTGTCCTTTGAACATAACCTATTCCACTGATCAACTATTATGGTTTTGGTAACTAATGCTTTATAATATAACTTTAGATCTGGTACATCTAGGCCACCTACATTTGATTTTTTTCATTAGTTCCCTTGAAATTCATAACCTTTTATTCTTCCATATGAATTTTGTTATTATTTTTTTCTAGGTCATTAAAATAGTTTTTTGGGAGTCTGATTGGTATAGCGCTAAATAAATAGATTAATTTAGGTAGTATTGTCATCTTTATTATATTTGCTTGCCCTATCCAAGAGCATTTAATATGTTTCCAATTGGTTAGATCTGACTTTATTTGTATGGAAAGTGTTTTGTAATTTTGTTCATATTGTTCCTAATTTTCCCTTGGCAGATAGATTCCTAAATATTTTATACTATCTGTAGTTACTGTAAATGGAATTTCTCTTTGTTACTCTAACTGTTGGATTTTGTTAATGATATTATAAGAATGTTGATGACTTATGTGGGTTTATTTTGTATCCTGCAACTTTGCTAAAGGTGTGGATTATTTCTAAGTATACCATCATATCAATAAAGAATGATAATTTGGTTTTCTCATTACTTACTCTACTTCCTTTAATCTCTTTCTCAACTCTTATTGCCAAAGCTAGCATTTCTAATAAAATATTGAATAGTAATGGTGATAGTAGGTAACCTTGTTTCACTCCTGATCTTATTGGGAATGGGTCCAGTTTATCCCCATTACATATGATGCTACTGATTATTTTAAGGCAAAGTACATTTATTCCTATACTCTCAAGTATTTTTAATAGGAATGGATGTTGGATTTTATCAAATAGTTTTTCTGCATCTATTGAGATGATCATATGGTTTTTGTTAATTTGGTTATTAATATGATCAATTATACTAATAGTTTTCCTACTATTAAACCAGCCCTGCATTCCTGGTATAAATCCTACTTGATCATGGTGTATTATCCTGGGGATGATTTTCTGCAGTCTTTTTGCTAATATCTTATTTAAGATTTTAGTATCAATATTTATTAGGGAAATTGTTCTTTAATATTCTTTGGTTTAGTTATCAGTACCATGGCTGTATCATAAAAGGAATTTGTTAGGAATCCTTCATTCCCTATTTTTCTAAATAGTTTACATAGCATTGGGGCTAATTGTTATTTAAATGTTTGGTAGAATTCACATGTAAATCCATCTGTTCTGGGGATTTTTTCTTAGGGAGTTGATTAATAACTTGTTCTATTTCTGTTTCTGAAATGGGACTATTTAAGCAATTTACTTCCTCCTCTGTTAATCTGGGAAGCCTATACTTTTGAAGGTAGTCATTTATTTCACTTAGGTTATCAAATTTATTAGCATAAAGTTGGGCAAAGTAACTCCTTATTATTGCTCTAATTTCCTCTTCATTGGTGGAAAGTCCTCCCTTTTCATTTTTTAAGACTAACAATTTGATTTTCTTCTTTCCTTTTTCTAATCAGATTTACCAAAGGTTTATCTATTTTATTGTTTTTTTCATAAAACCAACTCTTAGTTTTACTTATTAATTCAATAGATTTTTTAAAATTTCAATATTATTAATTTCTCCTTTTAATTTTAGAATTTCAAGTTTAGTATTTGATTGGGGGTTTTTAATTTGGTCTTTTTCTAGCTTTTTAAGTTGCAAGCCCAATTCATTGATCTTCTCTTTCTCTTTTATTCAAGTAAGCCTTTAATGATATATGTCTCATTGTTGTCATTATCTTGGGTATATTTTCTATGCCCCTTCGTGGGATGTAGTTTCCCTCTTTTTATCTCCCCTTACTCCTTTTTCTGACACTATCCCCTTTCCATTTCTACTTCCTTTTTTTCTGTTATATCCATAAAATCAAATTATATATGTGCTCTTTATGTATATCCATAATAGAAATACAGTTCTCAAGAGTTTTTTTTATCTTTTTCTGTTTCTCTTGAATCCTATGGTTGGAGATAAAATTTTTGGTTTAGAAGTGTTTTTTTTCCTTAGAAACAAGTGGAATTCATCTGTTTCATTAAATGTCCATCTTCTTACATAGAAGAAAATGCTTAGCTTAGTTGGTTAGTTTATTTTTGGCTACATTCCAAGTTTTTTTTTGCCTTTTGGAATATCAGATTCTAGGCCCTTTAATCTTTTGATGTGGAAGCAGCTAGATCTTGAGTGATCCTTATTGTGGCTCCTCAGTATTTGAATTGATTTTTTCTGGCTGCTTGTAATATTTCCCCTTAATCTGATTGTTCTGAAATTAAGTCACAATATTCCTTGGAGTTTTTATTTTAGGATCTTTTTTAGAAGGTATTTGATGAATTCTTTCAATGCCTATTTTATCTTCTAATTCTATTACATCTGGGCAGTTCTCTTTGATTATATCCTGTAAAACAGTATCTTGGCTCCTTTATTCATATAATTTTCTGGAAGTCCAATAATCCTCAGATTATCTCTCCTAGATCTATTTTCCAGGTATGCTGTTTTTCCAAGTATATATTTAACATTTTTTCTAATTTTTCAATTTTTTTTTGGTTTTGCTTATCTGATTCTTGATGTTCCATGAATCATTCATTTTTATTTGTTCAGTTCTGATTTTTAGTGAGTTATTTTCTACATTAGCTTTTTTTTTTTAAACTTCTTTTTGTATATGTCCAATTGAGTTTTTAAATGAGTTGTTTTGTTCTATGGAATTTTTTTTCCATTTCACTAATCCTACTTTCTTGGGAGTTCTTTATCTTTTCCAATTCACAAATTCTACTTTCCTGGGAGTTCTTTACCTTTTTCAATTCACATTTCAGGAAGTTCTTACTCTCTTGCATAGCTTCTCTTTCCTCTCCCCATTTTTCTTCTAGTTCTCTTTTAAGATTTTTTTTAATAATTTCTTCTAGGAGAGACTTGGGTGATAGGGACAAGGTTACATCCCCCTTTAGGGTTTTGCCTGAAGATAGTCTGCTATTAGTCTCCTTGGGGTTGAAGACCTACTCTCTTTCTGTATAGAAGCTATTGATGGCCCTTTTGATTTTTTTACTCATTTTTAAAAGCCTTTAGAGTTTGTCTTAAGGGCAAGGAGGTTACAAGTTTCCTCTGCAGAGCAGGGATAGGTATATGGACAGTAGCTGTCCTGCCAATAGGCTGCAAAGAGTGGCTGAGCTGCAGAAGTGTTCTGGGAAAAGTTCTACACTGGAAGTGACTCAGGCCTGGGTAACATTGGCTAGTCTGTGGAAATGCCCTGTGAAGAGCTTTGCTGTGCAGATTAGCAACTGCTCTAGGACTAGAGGCTGAGCAGCAAAAGTGTCATTGCCCCAGGCTTAAAAGCCCACTGTGGATATTAGCAGTTGCCCTGTCCACACAGCATCAGAAGTGTCCCTGCCCTGGGGAATACAGTCACGCTGCGGAAGTTCCCAGGCCCTAGGCCAAGCCTTACACTGTGCAGACTAGGGGCTGCCCCAGCTGTGTCCCTCTGACATGATTTGTGACTGCCCCTAGCAAGAACCCTGTGATGCAGAATGTGGCTACACAGCTGTCCTGTGGTCTGGGTTGAGTTGCTCACTTCAGGTTTTGGGTGGTATTGCCAAATCCTGTTAGGTTCTGGTGTGTTTTAGAGTACCCTCTAACTTTGGCTTTAATTTCTCTGCTGGTCTACTGCTTTGCCACCAAAGCAGAGTAGCCAACCTGTGATAGACTCCTCCCTGTAAATTTTCCAGCCATGGAAACCACCCCCGCCCCAGTCTGTTCTATATACTAGCCTCTGGTTCTATCCTTTGCTTGCACTGGTCTGCTCCCGCAGTTCAGGACAAACCTTTTCTGGCAATCTTCCAAATTATCTTTGGCTGTTAAGTTGTACTTCCAATCTTCATGAATTTTTTCAGTCAAACACTTTTTGAAGCTGAATTTTATAATTAGTTGTGATGGTATGAGAGAAGCTTAGAAAGTCACATGTACCTTCTCCACCATCTTGGCTCTGCCCCCTCTAAAGGATTTTAGATGCCAGTGTAAAATATTTATATTTTACTCTAGAAGCAATGGGTAGCCATTGTAATTTCTTGAGCAAGGGAGTATTAATGGCTTGAAAAAAGATGACATGCTTTGAATGTTGGAACAATAGCTAATATGATAGAAGGTAGAATCAAAATTTCTCTAGAGGCCAATGGGCTAAAACAATGAGATAAATTTGATAGTAAGCATAAACTCCATGAGAACAGGGATGGCTTCATTTTGAGGTTACAACCATAATGTCTTATGTGGAGTCATATATATAATAAATTCTTAGTGGATATTTACTGAATTGAATTGAATAATTGTAAAGTCTTACACTTATGTCCAAAATTCAATTATGTAAGTTCTGGAAGGGATAGACCTAAGTAAAGAGATGCTTATTATAAAAGGAAAAAAAAAGAAATGTTTATTAAACAACATCAAATAGAACTGGAGATAGTTTCACCACATGCTCAACACTGTAACATGACTTCCCTCTCTCCCCCAAAAAAGCCATCACAATCATAGAAAGCATGAATAGAGATATAGTATACAAAGCAAGGGAATAGTTCTACGTCTAATGTCTTAGTTAGAATTTCAAATCAAATATTTTTCTAGTTCTGAGCACCTTATTTTAAGAAGAATATTAACCCAGTCCTGTCCCTTTTACAAAAAACACTTAACCCATCACTACTATTTGTATTCTTATCCCCATTTTACAGATGATGAAACTAATATTCAGAGATGTCCATAGTCACATATGATGTGAAGGGTTGGATATCCAAGTATCTTCCTCCTCTATTTTAGTTAAAGCAGCAGCCCCAAATTATAGGTGATGAAACTGAGTCTAAAAGTTTAAGCAACTTGACTTGGTAATCCTGCTATAGCCAGTATGGCTGGCAGGGCTGGATTTCTGACTTCATCTTTTAATTCCAAATTCAGAGCTCTTCTGATAGTGCTATAATCCTTAGTCATTTGAGTCACAGCTTTCACACTTGAGACTTTGGATTTAATTCTCTTCATATGCACATTTATTAAATAACTATAATATTTATCTGATGGAATATGTTAGAAAGGATGCTTAACCTCAATTTGTATGTTTTCTTCCTTTGAAAAAAAAGGAAAATTCTAGATCCAGAGATGTATACTTATCTAGATTCAGAGAAGTGGTTACTTCTTGATTGAATACAGAATTAAACTCTCTTCTTTTAAAATAGAAGATGATGATGATGGTGGTGATGGTGATGATAGTGATGATGATGATGACAGCTAGTATTAACATAAGACTTTGAGGATATGCAACACACTTTATACAAGTTATCTCTTTTGATTCAGTTAATAACTCTGTGAGGGAGTTGCTATTATTTACAGATGAGGTAATTAAGACAGGTTAAGTGACTTGCCCAGAGTCATACACCTAATAAGTAGACTGAGACAAGATTCAAATTTAGGGCCTTCTAATTCCAATTCTCTACCTTAGCAGATTCAGCTGCTAGGGACTGAACCTGTGATTCCATTAGATGAAGGAACTCTGAGGAAAGAAACATCTTCTATCAATGCTGGTCAGCATAAAAAAAATACTGATAAAGAAAGCCATTATTGTTATTCTTCTAACTTCACGATATAGGGAATTCCCTGTGTGGGAGTCCCTGTGCCTATTCAGATTGATAATTCTTGTAAAATTCATATTCTTAGAAAGTTGCCTAAGGCATTTAGAGGTTAAGTGATTTTCCATGATCAAGCAGTATGTTCAAATAAGTCGCAAATCAGTAATTCATTTTTAAAGCCTTGAATCTATTCCAGACACTGCTAAGCACTGAGGAAACATAGAAAGACAAGTACAGTACTTGCCTCCAAGGAGCTTACATTTTAATGGGGAAGTCAACATGCAAAGAACTTTGTACATAAAAGATATATACAGGATAAGTTGATCCTAGGTATTTTTAAGTAATATTTTTTAATTATTTGTTAAAACTTTTTTTTTAACATTACTTTTATTTTTTAAGTTTTGAATTCTAAATTAAGAGAGGCCATGAAAGATTTCATGGAGCAGGGAAGCCATGAAGTAGAGAGTGAGGGAGTATCCTAGGTAAAACTAGAACCTAGATCTTCTGACTTTAAATGTAGTCCTCCTTTTCTATATTACATTACCCTTCATAATACTGAGATAATAATGATATTGACAATGATATTAACATTAGTATGATGTTCATTTATTTTTCCATTGCAGTAATCTGCCACAATAACTGACTAGGGTTAAATCTGAGAAGGCCTTAAAAGCATGTTAAGGATTTTAGATAAATAATAGAATTTAGGGGTGAAAACAAAAACAAATCGCACATAAATATCTTAATTCCTCTCTATTTTTATGCTGGAACTGGCTGTTCACTTCTTGCCTTTTTATTTCCAATATGTTGCTTTTCTTTTTCTTATTGAGATACAATATTCATACTGAGTCACATCATAATACACAATACTTTTATTTGCATAAAAGATTTTATCTCTGTTGAATCTGTAATTGGTAGAAGTGGAGATAAAAAGACCCCAGAGAGTAAATGAGTCCAATAGAACTAAATTTCAGATGCAGGAATTAATGAGAATTTCACATATACATACATATATTTTAAATGAAGCTACAAAAAAGAATCTGTAGAAATGATTTTATGCAACTACTTTATCTCTTCAACTCCCCTCCCTCTCTTTTTCTTTCTCCTTGTATAAAATGCGCTTCTTTTCAGAATAGAAAAAAGAGAGATTTTCCTCCCTTTGGTGCCCAGTGGTATCTGGAAACAGCAAATCTTTATTTTTCTATAGTTAATGATTTTTGATCAACACTTGGATAATTATTGATGGTGTACTAGCAAGAAGAGACCACCCCAATTCACTCTCCCTTATTTTTATTGACTCTATTTCACAAGACATAAATGTCTTTGTCCAGAAAGCTTGAAGAAATAACTGGAAGACATACAGAAAAGATCTCTTGGGAGAAAATCCATTTTCAGGTTGGAATTGTTCCCTATAATTAGAGCCCACAAACTTTCATCAAGCCTAGCTTGAGGATGACATTTGGGAAGGGCGTAGTGTTAGATTTTTTTTTTTTTTATTTGAGGGGATTAAAAAAAAAAAAAGATTTTCATGTTTTTGAAGAATAGAATGGCTAGGTTGAGAATGGTGATGGCTTCTCACTATTCAGCTTGTCAAATTCAGAATTATAAGAAGAATTACTTATTCATTTATCTCCTGCATTTATCTTGAAAATTTGGAAACTAAAATAATTCCATCTTTCTAGGAACAGGTGCTGAATAAGCATCTAAGTGAAGGAGAAAAACACCAAGTATCCCTAAGGGGCTTATGTGTCAAATGTAAAACACAAGTCACCAAAAAAGAAACATAAAATTCTATTCTATATCTACTTCTTGACAAATAGTTGAACATAGATAGATATAAGTCAAATTAGTCTGTTTGTAGGCATTTAAAATGGTGGTTTATTTAACTAATATTTAGGAGAATTAAGCTTGTATATAAATGAAAATGAATAAGCTTTACTTTAGCCAAAATAAGAGAAATTCAGATATGTGAAAAACATGAAATGGATGGATCATTTTTACTTTCACAAGAGAATTCTTTAATAGCTAAGATAGAGTATTTCTTAAATAGCACTTACTATGTTCCAGGCAGGGTAACAAGATGGCACAGTGGATAAAGTACTAGGCTCATAGTCAGGAAGACTTCTCTTTCTGAGTTCAAATCTAGCCTCAGAGACTGTTATGTCACCCTAACAAGTTACTTAATTCTGTTTCCTTTAACTCTTCCTCATCCGTAAAATGATCTGGAGAAGGACATGACAAACCATTCTGGTATCTTTGTCAAGAAAACCCCAAATGAATCAGGAGTATATATTTAAGACCGTCAGTAAGCATAATATGCAATAGAAATAAACTGCAACCTTTCCCAGTAAGATCAGGAGTGAAACAAGGTTGCCCACTATCACCATTACTATTCAATATAGTACTAGAAACGCTAGCCTCGGCAATAAGAGCCGAGAAAGAGATTCAAGGAATTAGAGTAGGAAATGAGGAAATTAAACTATCACTTTTTGCAGATGACATGATGGTATACTTAGAGAACCCCAAAGACTCTGCTAAAAAGCTACTAGAAATAATTCAAAATTTCAGCAAAGTGGCAGGATACAAAATAAATCCACATAAATCCTCGGCATGTTTATATATCACTAACAAAATGCAACAGCAAGAGATACAAAGAGAAATTCCATTCCAAACAAATGTTGAGAGTATAAAATATTTGGGAATCCATCTACCAAAGAAAAGTCAGGAATTATATGAGAAAAATTACAAAACACTTGCCACAAAAATAAAATCAGATTTAAATAATTGGAAAGACATTCAGTGCTCTTGGATAGGCCGAGCGAATATAATAAAGATGACAATACTCCCCAAACTAATCTATTTATTTAGTGCTATACCAATCAGACTCCCAAGAAACTATTTTAATGACCTAGAAAAAATAACAACAAAATTCATATGGAAGAATAAAAGGTCAAGAATTGCAAGGGAACTAATGAAAAAAAACTCAGAGGAAGGTGGTCTAAGTGTACCTGATCTAAAGCTATATTATATAGCAGCAGTCACCAAAACCATTTGGTATTGGCTAAGAAATAGACCGGTAGATCAGTGGAACAGATTAGATACAAAGGACAAAAAAGGGTACATCTATAGCAATCTAATCTTTGACAAACCCAAAGATTCCAACATTAGGGATAAAAATTCATTATTCGGAAAAAACTGTTGGGAAAACTGGAAATTAGTATGGCAGAAATTAGATATGGATCCACACTTAACACCATATACCAAGATAAGATCAAAATGGGTCCATGATTTAGGCATAAAGAGGGAGATAATAAATAGATTAGAGGAACAGAGGATAATCTACCTCTCAGACTTGTGGAGGAGGAAGGAATTTATGACCAGAGGAGAACGAGAGATCATTATTGATCACAAAATAGAAGATTTTGATTACATCAAACTAAAAAGTTTCTGTACAAATAATACTAATGCAAACAAGATTAGAAGGGAAGTAACAAATTGGGAAAATATTTTTAAAAACAAAGGTTCTGACAAAGGTCTCATTTCCAAAATATATAGAGAACTGACCATAATTTATAAGAAACCAAACCATTCTCCAATTGATAAATGGTCAAAGGATATGAACAGACAATTCTCAGAGGAAGAAATTGAAACTATATCCACTCACATGAAAGAGTGTTCCAAATCACTACTGATCAGAGAAATGCAAATTAAGACCACTCTGAGATACCACTACACACCTGTCAGATTGGCTAAGATGACAGGAACAAATAATGACAAATGTTGGAGGGGATGTGGGGAAATTGGGACACTAATACATTGCTGGTGGAGTTGCGAAAGAATCCAGCCATTCTGGAGAGCAATCTGGAATTATGCCCAAAAAGTTATCAAACTGTGCATACCCTTTGACCCAGCAGCGCTACTACTGGGATTATATCCCAAAGAAATACTAAAGAGCGGAAAGAGACATATATGTGCCAAAATGTTTGTGGCAGCTCTTTTTGTTGTAGCTAGAAACTGGAAGATGAATGGATGTCCATCAGTTGGAGAATGGTTGGGTAAATTGTGGTATATGAAGGTTATGGAATATTATTGCTCTGTAAGAAATGACCAGCAGGAGGAATACAGAGAGGGTTGGAGAGACTTAAATCAACTGATGCTGAGTGAAATGAGCAGAACCAGAAGATCACTGTATACTTCAACAACGATACTGTATGAGGATGTATTCTGATGGAAGTGGAAATCTTCAACATAAAGAAGATCCAACTCACTTCCAGTTGATCAATGATGGACAGAGGTAGATACACCCAGAGAAGAAACACTGGGAGGGGAATGTAAATTGTTAGCACTAATATCTGTCTGCCCAGGTTGCATGTACCTTCGGATTCTAATGTTTATTGTGCAACAAGAAAATGATATTCACACACATGTATTGTACTTAGACTATATTGTAACACATGTAAAATGTATGGTATTGCCTGTCGTCGGGGGGAGGGAATAAGGGAGGGGGGGTAATTTGGAAAAATGAATACAAGGGATAATATTATAAAACATATATATATATATAATAAAAAAAATTTAAAAAAAAAAAAAAAAAAAAGAAAACCCCAAATGGAATCATGAAGGGACAAATATGGCTGAAAAATGACTAAGAACATGGGCCTCATTATTATAGGGACTGGGGAGAAAGCAAGATAGCATTAGAGCCTCTTCCCTCAAGAAGCCTCCATTTGATCAGACAACACTTAAAGGAAAGCAGAAAGGTAGAGATGGAGAAGGATGTAGAGATGACTCATAAATAGTAGGATAAAGGACTAGTTCTAGGCATGAGTGAAAGAAAGTTCATTTATCAAAGGCAAGGGGTCATAATGAATGTAAAATGTTCATTTGAGAAAAAAATTGAGAATGATGTCCATAAAGTAGCTTGTCTGTGGAGATAGGTGCAAAGTCAGTCTATTTACAAGGATTTTCTGTAGGTGCCAACCACAGTGTTAAATTCTGTCTCTATCTCCATTCTTCTCTCTCCCTTTTTCTCTGTCTTGGTCTCTGTTTCTCTGTCTGTCTCTTTCTCTGTCTGTCTCTGTCTCTTTTTGTATTTTCTGTCTATCTATGTTCTTTCTCCATGTCTCTCTCTCATTTTAATTGTTTTTTTTTTTACCATTTTTATTTGCCTGTGATTTTTAAGAAAGACACACAATTTATCTAAAATCAGTTTTACCTTTATCAAACTTGAAATATACATAAAAGTATGGTAGAGTAGTGAATTTCCAATCAGCAAGCCTGGATTTTATTTTCAAAATTGAAATCCATATATCTTTTGATCATATATACCATGTGATCATTTCACTAGCTGTTGTTCCACTCTTGCAGTGCTGGATTTAGAAGCAGAACACTTAGATTCAAATCTTGATCACTCAACTTACTATTCATATGACTTTAAGTTCCTTAGCTTCATAGAGCCTCATTTTTCTTACCTGTAAAATGAGGGAGTTCGACTAGCTGACCTCTCTTACTAGGTTCTGACCTTGGACAAGTAACATTGTTTTGGGAAGCTTTCATTAAAAAAAATGAAAAGTGGTAAAGTTTACCACAAGTTACATCTAATGTAAAATTTGGGGGTCTATGCTTATTCGCACTAGAGATGTCAAACATACAGCCTGAAGTAGTCCAAGTGCAACAGAACTAGACTAACTAGAAACATTTAATAAAGTAAAACTACAATTAAAGATTACACTTTAAATTTATTACATTTTAATAAATATTACATTTTAAAACTAAATAAATAACTAGCCCACACAGATCCTTATATAAAATTAATTGCCACCGAGTTCAATCTTCTGAGTTTGATAATAAGGCAGATTAGATGTCTGGTTCAAGTTCTGGACCCTCAATTATTGCTATTCATAATTGAAATCCAAATGATTTTTTAGCTTTGATCACATATTTATGCAAATTGTCTGAGATGACAAACTGTAGGAGCAGTTCATGTCAGAAGCCTAAAGGCTTCTGAGGAGGAAGAGGAATATTGATGCCTTCTCGATGGAATTATGAAGTAATCTAAATATTTCTGGATTTCAACTTGGAATTATGCAATAAAAGTGACCAAACTGTATATATCCTTTGACCCAGTGGTCCCTCTATGGGACATATATCCTCAGAAAGATTTGTTCTATATCAAAATATTCGTCATAACACTATGGTGCTAGAAAGAACTGAAAATAAAATGTGAATGGAGAATAGTTGAAAAAAGCCCTTATAGCATATAATATAATATATTTAGTTTATATTTATTTAATTTCTATTTTACTTTAATATATATACAATTTATATTTTAATTTAATATTATTATTCTTTAAGAAATCACAAACATGAGAAATTCAGAGAAATGTGAAACAAATTGTATGAAATGGTATGCCACAAAATAAGCAAAACCAAGAGAATGTACATACACACATACACACACACACAGCTCTGACTGGTTATAACAATATAAGTGACTGGATTAGAAAAAGGAAATTGAACTCAGAATAATAGAGGAAAATCCAATGTAGATCCAAGGAAATAAATAATGAAACATTGTTCTCTCTTTTTGGTAGAGAAATTGGAAACTAGTAGAACAGAATATGATATATATCATTAGATGCAGTCATGCTATGGGATGTTTTTGCTTAATTGTTTTTCTTTGTTTCAGGGAAGAGATCATTTAAGATAGAGATGGGATATGTATGGAAATAATTAAAATTTAAAGATATAAGGCATCAAGTATATTTTTAGGAAGGAAAGAAAGAAGGTAGGAAAAAAAAGGAAAAAGGAAGGAAGAAGAATAGAAAAAATAATACCTGATTTTAAGGAGAACAAATTTGGTGATTACAACTATTTAGCATTCTGCTTTTCCTTTGTTGTTTCCATTTATGTTAGTGATTATTGTTCATTTTATTTTCCAGGTTCTACTTATTTTGCTCTGTATAAATCCATAAAGACCTTCCTATGTTTTTTTGAATTATTTATTTTTTCTTATTGTGCAAAAATATTCTGTTCTATTAATATACCACAATTTGTTCAGCCATTATGTTATAGATGAGTACCAATTTTGTTTCCAGTTTTGCATCTGCTTAAAGTATTGTTTTTAATACTTTGGAATATATAGGTCCTTTCTTTCTGTCTTTGACCTCCTTAGGGAATTTTGATTTTTTTTTACTGGTTTAATGACTAATGGAAATGTTTTGCATGAGTACAAAAGTATAACCTATATTGTATTGCTTGCTGTCTCAATGGGACAGGTAGAAAGGAAAATAATTTGGAACTCAAAACTTTAAAACAAATGTTAAAATTGTTTTTACACACAACTGGGGAAAAATAAAATACTAACCAATTTTTCTTTAAAAAGCAACTCAGTACTACATAAGAAATTAAGCAAATTAAGCTAGTGTTACATTCTTGTGGGTATTGAAAACTCACAGGAATCTTTTTTGTCTTACCGATTTTAAGATGTATATTCCTCAAAGAATAACTATGTCATTTAATCTTATTTATTGTTTTTAAGCTATAGAATCTAATTTTGATCATTCTCAAATCTGAATGATATCTCTAAAGATCATCCATGACAGCCCCTAGTTATTGACAGGGTGTTGTAAGCATGGGGAGAACAAAGATTTGAACACATCATCCACAGTGATCTGTAGCAGAGAACAATTTGTTCTGGGTACCAGTTATTTTGATACCTTCTTGATGTACTTTGACAGGCTGGAATACCACCACTGAGTAAACTGAAATGGAGGAAAGGATAAACAATATGGAAAATGCCTAATTGGAATGAGATTATGTAAATCAGAAAGAATACCAGCCTATAAAAAAGAAGCTAGAATTAAATTAAGAGAGAGCAGTTGATAAAGAGATATTCTTGACAAAGAAAAGTGAGCTGGTGGGATATGTTTAAAGACAGAAATTCTATCACTAGTGAAGTTTAGAGAGTCTGGGGTTCTTATGTAGGAGGAGAGAAGGGGAAATACCAATGCTTAGATAAAGAATGAAAAAAATAATTTTCTATACATCAAGGTCACTGTTTACTGTCAGTGAACTTGACAGAATGGGGGTATTGCCAAGGGAGACAGGCAGCCTGAAGGCAAGCTTCATGAACTGCACTTACATTATAGTAACATCATATAAATTAGAGAAGAAAAGCACCTCATGGGGGTATTTAATCCTTGTCTTATCAGCACAGGTCTGTGCCTCCTGGAATATTCTCTGCTTTTTGCTCAGGATATCATAGTTTTAAGTGATGGCTATTTCCCTTGAGAGGTTATTACAAAATTTCAAAGATGTTCCTGTGTGAAGATTTTTTTAAGACTCATTTTGGGGCACAATTTTATTCCTCATCTATCACCATGAACATTTATGGTACTTTATAAGAATTAAATATTAATGTATTTGTATATAATTGGGGAAAATTAGTCAAATGTTGTTCCAGCAAACCCTTATCTTTCTGGAAAATTATAAATAAACAAATGAAAACCTTATTTTTCAATCTGGTGTTTTACTAGAATGAAGCTTCTCCTGGGATGTAGGCTGGTTTCATGGAACATGGGAAGGATGTGTTATAGGCAGTTACTATTGTTCTTTGCCTTCCAGGCCACAAATATACACACATACATACCCTTAGTCTTTATAATTGTCCAAGGAGAAATATTCTTAATCCCTGTGCTGATATTGGAAATGTATACCATCTTCCTTTACTGGCATTCATCTACCCAAATAAAACTGGATAAATGGATAAAATTATTTTGTTTCCAAAGAAGAAATTATTTTTGATGTAGGCAGGGCCTAGTTCCCATTGTCAAAAACTTTGGGTGTTTAGTAAAGGAAAGTATGAAAGATGGAGGGTTGGTTCTCATTCCTCTCCCTTCCCCATATGGTTTAATTGGACAGATAATATTGGAAGTTCACAAAATGCAGAAGGGATTGGCAGATTGATAATTCCTCTTATTCTTTTCAAGCAAGATAAAAAGAAACTAAAATATGTTTGGAGGGAGAGAAATGCCTTTTCCCTCTATGTGTTTGGCTGTTATGTCATGTTCATGGAATACCTTGTGTGAAACAAATCCAAAATATAAAAAAAACTGCTTTTGCAAAATGGGTAAATTAGAGGATGATTTAGTTTTGCCAAATAAAACGAAACATTTTCTTAATTATAGTGAGATTTCCCTAGTGCATTTTAAATAGTTCAGTTTGCCAAGATTTCCTTCGCAAATAGCTTTTTTTTTACTGTAGAGTGAGACATACTTCTTCAGAAGTTCAGAATTTTCAGGTGTCAGTGACATTTTGTTTATACCCCTTTACCTATCACCAAGGTTAGCACAGAGACTACGTATAATTATAAAAGCTATAAGAGAGAAGGCATGCTGTATTATAAGGAAGAGGGCAGTACAACAGAGAATGGGAACATGAAATCAGTTTCTTAGTCACAGGCCCTAACTAAAAGGTAATTGGTTTGAAACAAAAACATATAATATTCTCTATTGCTGACATTATAGAATCTAAATTAAGAAACATTGGTACACTGAAAATATATCATTTACACAGATATATTCTTAGCCCACTGGGAGTGTGATTCATGTTTACTAATGTTGTTATCATGTAGATGTGTCCTTGAGATTTCAGGATGACACATACGTATAAATCAAGTTCCGGAATGTGTAGCTACCATGTGTTCCTCCTTCTGTGCCTTATAAAACTCTGACATGAAACAGAAAAAAAAAAAAAACACAGTGAATTTTCTTGCTTCAAACTACCAGCCAATAGCCTTCTAAGGAAAATTAAATTTGTTCATTTTTGCCCAGCACCATCAGCTGGGAATTGGAGCCATATTTCCAGCCTTTGTTGGCCCTTCATTTTGGTTAGCATATGAGCTCCTGCCACTGGTCATAATCTAGTTTTTCTGAAGCCTGTATATATGTGGGGAGTGGTGTGGCAGGGGCAATCCCTAATTATTCCAAAGACAAAATTATTGTTCTATGCTTTTGTGGATTCCCTTTGGCATTATTATTATAATGTTTTAGTGAGACTCCCTGTTCTTTATTGTTCTCCTTTTTATAATTGATTAAAATGCTTCAGTACACTTAAATTGTCCAGTCTTTCATTGTGTTCCAGTTTTCTTGTCATTTAAAGAGCTTTGCTAGTTAGCCATCAGCTCAAGGACTGGGTATAAGCCATTAGTTCAGGCATTTATAATTCCTTAATGACTAGTGCCATTGCATTTTTCTCACATAACTGTTAATTATTACCCTATTTAGGATAGACAAGCTAAGCAGGAGTCATTGTTGGCTACCATTTTGATTGCAGGGAATTTTCCATTTGATATCCAAGTAGCAGGATGTCTGGTGTCTTCTGGCTCATTTGGATGAGTCATTGATACTAAAGTATACTTAAATTTCTTCTGCTACTGAGCCTATTGTTTGTGTTCCTACCTCAGTATTTGGGAAGAAAACCCAAATATAAAGACCAAAAAATTAAAAAATGCTCTAAGGATTCTTCTTGTTCTGGCATTTTATAGCTATAGTTCTTTATTTTTGAGCACACAAGTACCCATATATACATGCATACATGTATACACTGATGTGTATATGTAGGTGTGTAATATTCAAAAGAATAACCATTGATGAATATAATTACATTTAAAAATCATTGGACTTTGATTATTGAAGAATATTAGCTGTTCAGAGGCAAAAATACTATTAGGAAATAATCAAATCTTTCCTAAGCTAGGAAAAAGCAGAGCAGGATTGGATGGTGTAGTGGATAAAGTTCTGGGCCTACAAAAGGGAAGATCTGAATTCAAAGGTAGCCTCAAACACTTTTTCCTAAACTTTATGGAGGAAAAGAGAAAAACTCCATGGTTCCAACTTATGCAATTTACCATCTTAATGTTAATGGCCTGGATTTATTTTGGAAAAAATGATAAGAATTAAAATCCCTCCATCTGAGTGTAGTTCACAATGCTTCTTTTATGGGTGACAGGTTTCTTTTTCATGAAGCTGAGCAATGGGAATCGTATTATTCAGAATTCTATTTCCCTCCCTCAAAAATCCTCTTGGTGAGTGAGAGATAGATCAATTAACAATTACAGTTAATAAAACAGCAACAATTTGCACTACTGTCTTTCTACTCAGGTTACTTATACCTTTGGAATCCAATTCTTACCTTGCAACAAGAAAGTTGAATTTACACACATATATTGTATCTAGGTTATACTGTAACACCTTTAATATATATGGGATTGCCTGTAATCTAGGGGAGGGAGTAAAGGGAGGGAGGGGAAAATCTGGAAAAGTGAATACAAAGGATATTGTAAAAAAAAAATTACTCACGCATGCATATGTACTGTCAAAAATTATAATTATAAAATTAATAAAAAATAAATAAAACAGCAACAATGACAAAATAATAAGAAGAAAATCATCATTGACAACCATCTGTAACTATTCTAGCATCCAACATTCAGTGCTTTTTAACAAAACTTGCTGTCTCTCATTTTTTAAAGAGATATCTTCTTTCTAACAACAAAAACACATTTTCTAAAACATTGGACTCCATAAGAATAGACCTTTAACATGTATTTTTATCTCTTACTTCAATTGTGGTGTTTTGGTTGGTTTGAATCTCTTTAAGCCTGTTAAAGGATTCCTTTAGATTCACCACCCCAATCTGCATGAACAAATGAAACCTTTAGTTCTTGGTGCAAGAAACTAGATCAATAGAGCAGAAATGAAAAGTTGTTTTTTTTTTTTTGTTGTTTTTTTTTTTGTTTTTTTTTTTGGCGGGGTGAAATAAAAGTTAAAACAGAACAGATAGACAAGAAATTGATAGTCTATTAGCACTGGTAATTTTCCTCCCTGAATTATTGACAACATGTGACATTACCACTTTACAAATTACAATCTATAAACAGCTTAGAAAATTTGACCTTTGCATTACAATTGGTCTCACGATGCCTTCAGCTTATTACAAACAGCTGCCACCAGCACATTTTCCTGGAGGTTGAGGGAGGTGAGTAGATGCCCATAACTAGAGATCTTTTGACTATCCAGAGAAAGCTCATGAAGGATAGTTCTCTGGGAAAAGGGATGCACAGTGAATATCAGGACAACTTTTCTGCCAGAGTGAAAGTGTTAGAACTTTTTTGTCATTGATTTACAGTCACAAGATAGAAAAAACTAATTAGTTAAAGTTAGTTGGCTTTGTACTTTGTCTCTCTCCAGCCTTTAAAATTGCTCTTGACTAGACATTCATAAACAAGTCCAGGAAATCACTGGATAGTCTTTACTGTTCCTTTCTCTTATTACTGTTCCCTAATGTGGAAGTTTTGAGGAGAGTCTCAATACTACATTTTTCAATACTCTATGGCAGGGATTCTCAAACTACAGCCTGCAGGCCAGATGTGGCCCGCCTGGTTATGGCAAATGGGATGCGGGGCGGAGAGAGTGTGAGTTTTTGTTTTTACTATAGTCCAGCCCTCCAACAGTCTAAGGGACAGTGAACTCTGATCCCCTATTTAAAAAGTTTGAGGACCACTGCATGGACTGGAGAACCAATAATATGTTTTTTTTGGTCAAACAATACAGAATAGAAATTACCTCTTTATATTTATAATTTTTTTGGCAAATTAAATGTAAGGTTTCCAACATTTAGGTGTTGTCAGCTTTTTTGACATGCTACAACACATAGTATGATGCTGATAGATATATACATACACATACAAACAATACATATACATACAATATGTTTATTTACATATATGTTATATATATATATATGATAGTAATGATATGATGATAATGGGGTTGCTATATGTACACATATATAGTATTTATTTTATATGTTTAATATACTTACATAACTTATATATATAATTTATATGTAAAATAGTGTATATCCATATGTGTGTATCTATATCTATCTCACCAGCTATATCATCAGTTATACCAATTGTGGTATGTATCTTTTACTCTCTTCTCTCTTCTCTTCTCTTCTTCTCTTCTTTCTTCTTTCTTCTTTCTTCTTCTCTTTCTTTCTTTTTTCTTTCTTTCTTTTGTCTTCTTCTTTCTTCTTTCTTTCTTTCTTTCTCTTCTTCTTCTCTTCTCTTTCTTCTCTCTCTCTCTCTCTCTCTCTCTCTCTCTCTCTCTCTCTCTCTCTCTCTCTTTTCCCAAAAAATATGGTTGCTATTCACTTTGAATTCATTGCTAGTCATTTTAAAAAAGAAGAAATTGAAACTATCCTTAAGGAGCCTTTATGTAATCCCAGAAAGGCATATGTCCTTCAGCTGTGGGCAAAGTTTATATCACCCAGTAAGGGGTCAGAGTACATGGATATCTCCATTAGAAATATCCTAGTCCAGCAATCATGGGTGCTTCAATAATAATATTTAACTAAGTGATTTAATGCTATTTCACAGGCGCAATGATGAAGTTGCTTCTTTTCTAGAAGAATCTGAATTGTACTTGTTTGAAAGAAAGCTATCTAAAGCAATCAGAGAGTGCACTTTCCTAAGAAACATTCAAAAATGGTTACAAGGGAAAGCTAGCTCTGAGTTCAGAAGTTATTTCACTTGTCTCAGAGCTTCTAGATCAGACTGCTCACGTATATTGCAGCAAATCAATGATAATATTTTAAAAATATTCTTTAAGAAAATTACTCTTCAGATGAAATGATAGAAAAGCCCAAGAATTCATATTTTTATTTTAAAGGCTCTGCTCATTATTTTATGGCACTGTTGGAAAAAAAAAGTTTTTAAATCATGAACTGAGAAAATTTATTCCCAAAAGGAATTATTATTATTATTTATTTAATTCTCATAAATTCCTGTGGAGTTCAGATAGAAACAATCTAGGATAGGATTCTACCCTGCAGTTATTTTATTATATTTAATAATATTATTATATCATTAATCTTATTTTTCTCATTTTTTTTGATAGAATTCAGATAGAAAAGGTCTGAGGAAAGTCATTCCCTTGCTATTATTCTCTTATATTTAATGATCTGCAGATTGTTGAATGAATGGAGAAAATTACTACTTTTTTTTGTAACTGAATGAGTATTGGGTTTTAGGTTCATCTTCAGTAGACTAACAGAAAGCTTTTTTATGACAATTCCAATAACAATGGGAAGGCTGACAGATATGTTGTCCTGTTTCTATAGTGCTTTGCTTTCTTCCACTAGGACTAAATATTTCTAAATCTTTTCATTTCTTGTGGTTTGAAAGTAAAGAGTATTTTGTATGGTGTTATCTATTAAAAAAACATTTTTCTTCAGTTTTTATGGATGAATGTTATATTTGGTTATTTACTGGGTAACAGTTCTGTCTGAAGTGATACACTATTTCCAGTACATTTTCTTTTGTGGAATCTCAGGAATATGTTGTAGTTTGTATTTGTAGATTTGTCATTTGTTGGATTGTAAAGGATAGTGAGTTTGTAATACGTAAAAAATTGTCACCTAACTATATTTCTAGGAATCTAGCAAAACTATTTTTTTTCAAGCTGCAGCGATATATTAAACTATTTCCACCATTTCTTCACACCTATTCCAAGATTCATTAAGGATATCTTTTCTGCAATTTCTAGTAGGAGTAATCTCAGCCTGAATGGTCACAATAAACTTCCATTGTTTTTATATGTAAAACTGCATTATGTTGTACCTTAGCCCTTAATTCATGCTCTTTTATGGGAATATTGCTGGTTGAATTTATGTGGATGTCACACATAGAGAAGCTTTTGATTCTACTCTTGGATCTTTAGTGTTCCACAGACTCTATCTAGAGATAAATTACATATATACATATAAATATAGAGATAGATAGAATTATCCCTTACTATATTGCTTTAAAACACTAATGTTTTTCTGTTCCATAATATTTTTTAAAAAACTTTAATCTATTTATGATGTACACTGAGATTATCTATCATCTTTCTCCTTTCTTTCTTTTTCTTTTTTGATGAGTAATTATTAACTTTACCTTCTTGAGTTTATGAACCCTGTGTTTCCTTAATTTTGTGTGTTTTTATCTGGATACTTTCTAAATCTATTGTCCATTCTACCATGTAGAAACTATGTGATAAGACTATTATTGTGTAAGTATTACTTGCTTTTCAATATGTTCTTCCAGAAAAGGACATGTATGTGTAAAAATGTTTGTGGCAGCTCTTTTTGTAGTGGCTAGAAAGTGGAAATTGAATAAATGCCATAAATTGAAGAATGACTGAATAAATTGTGGTATATGAATGTTAAGGAATATTATTGTTCTGTAAGAAATGACCAGCAGGATGATTTCAGAAAGGCCTAGAGAGACTTACATGAACTGATGCTGCGTGAAATGAGCAGGACCAGGAGATCATTATATACTTTAACTACAATACTATATGATGATCAATTCTGATGTATGTGGCTCTCTTCATCAATGAGATGGACCAAATCAGTTCCATTCGTTCGACAATTAATAGAACCAGCTACACTCAGTGAAAGAACTATGGAAAATGAGTGTGAACCACTTACATAGCATTTCCAATCCCTCTGTTTTTATCTGCTTGCATTTTTTATTTCCTTCTCAGGTTAATTTTACTTTATTTCAAAGTCTGATTCTCCTTGTGCAGCAAAATAATTGTATGGATATGTATACATATATTGTATTTGACACATATTTTAACATATTTAACATGTATTGGTCTACCTGCCATCTGGGGGAGGGGGAAGAGGGAAGGAGGGGAAAAGTTGGAACAGAAGGTTTTGCAAGTGTCATTGCTGAAAAATTACCCATGCATATATCTTGTAAATAAAAAGTTATAATAAAAAGTTTTAACTCATAAAAATATGTTCTTTCCATTATTCTTTGATTGTAGGCTATGATTTGGTCTTTTAACATATTTTAGTTTTCTCTTTGATACCCATATGTTTGAATGTGTTTTATCTGGAGAAGATCTAGGTATTTTGTAACTATCACTGCCTTCCACCTTCTGGTGCCTTAATAAAACTTCTGAATTCATGCTCACAGCTTTTCGTTTATCCTTTTCTGTTGCACATCATACTTAAAAGTCTTACACTCATTGGCTACAGTAACATTTAAATAAGATGGCAAAGCCATTTATTTATTTATTTTTGGATGCAACCATGCAAAGTTGAGATCATTGATGTATATCAAGTGGTTAATACAATATTTTAATATTATTTTTCTCCTATCTGAAAGCCACATAGAGGTCTATTCAGGAGTAATTTGTAATGTGTTTCCTGGTAGAGAGAACCATGATATACTAAAACAGTTTTCCTGAAAAATGTCATGCTTTTTATAAAATATCCTTAGCATTATTGTATCAGAAATGTTTTTAAAAATGTTTTTGATTACTTTTTTTATCTGGATATCACATACTCTGCTGTTCTTGAATCTCTGTTATCTATTGTGCAATATATGATTAAGATGTCAGTACAGGATTGTCAAAGGCTGTGCAGTAATCAATCAAGGTGATATACATATTATAGTGCTTTCAGGTAGCTTGTTCAATGATACTTAAATCAATCTTGAGTTACTCTTTATACCCTTAGAACTTTTTGACAGATCTCATTTGCTCCTCAAAGATAGAATTTATAGATTTTTTTTCCTGAGCAATGCAAAATCTGGATACTTTGTATAAAATACATAAACATTAAATTGGGGTATATTTGGAAGGATCCACTATTATGTTTGTGATAAATAAGTAACATGATTATTAAGATAGACTGGATCAGAGGGTAGTTGGTAAAGACCTTTTCTAGCAAACATTCATCCCTGAGAATTACTTGCTAAATGAAAATTATTTTTTTTTATCTCTTCAATGGTTTTTTCCCTTTTGCTCTGATTTTTCTCTTCCAACATGATTGATAAAGCAATGTGTGTTAAAAATAAACTTACTACAGTTTTAAAAGGGTATATTCTTGTTTACATTCATGTGGTTATCACATGTTGCTACAGATCACTGAACCACTCAGAATAAACAAGCAAGCCTTTCATCATTGATCATCCACACTCTCTTGCTGTTATTGTGTATATCATGGTTCTGCTTATTTTGCTCAGCATCAGTTCATATAAATCTTTCCAGGTCTTTCTATAATCAGTTTGTTCATCACTTTTTATAGAACAACAATATTCCATTACCACAGCTTGTTTAGCCATTCCCCAATTAATGGGTATCCGCTCTTGTCCAATTCTTTGCTACCACAAAAAGCTGCTACAAATATTTTTGCACATATGAATCCTTTCCCCTCCTTTATGATTTCCTTGGGATTTAGACCCAGTAAGAATATACCCTTAAAAGGAGAATTCTGGGAAGATGATAGAGTAGTTCAGTAAAATTCAAGCTCTCAATTTCTCACCCCTCCACAAACAGAACAAATTTGTGTCCTAGGGCAAAATTAACTGGTAAAAAAATAAATAAATAAATAAATAATGAAAAGAAAACTTGGAGAGGGATTTTCTCTCTCAATTTCAGAAGACCAGAAGAAAGACCCTAGGATAGAATTTAACCAATGTGAAGTGCAAACACCCCTGGGCTAGCTCTGCAGAAACAACCAGCAGGGTTGTTGGGGCTAGTTGGGTTTGACTGGATACCCAGTCCAAACCACAGAAACTTTCACCTTCAAGATAACTTGAGAAATTGGAATCTGAGTCTGGGAAGACTGAGGGAACCTAGGCTGACCAGGAATGCTAAACCCCACTGTGCTACAGAGACTCCTGGGCAAGAAGAAATCAACACCCATGATGAGTTCAGGGGCAGTAGGACAGGGTTGCTGCTGGCTGTGGGCACTTGCAAGAGGGTAGAGCAATTGGTTTGAAGTTTCAGGATAGAGGGGAGAGCTGAAGTGAACTGAGAGGCACCATCCCCCTCCACCCTAAAACTGGAGGTTTTTACACAAATGCTTTTCATTAAAAAAAAAAAAAAAATTAGGTGACAAGAAAAAACCCAACCATAGAAACTTATTATGAGGATGGGAAAGCAGTGGCCTTCATCTTCAGAGAAGGACGCTCATGTAAAAAAAAAAAGTCTCTTCTATCCCAAAGAGTAATAGTAAATGGTTACCTACCCAGAAAAAATTTATAGAAGGTCTCAAAAAAGTAGCATGCCAACAAAAACAAGAAGATTATGGGGAAAAAAAAGATAATCAACTAGAAAAGGTGATACAAAGTATTTAACAAGAAAATGATTCTTTGAAAATTATAATTGGACAAACAAAAGACAGTGAAGCTATAAGAGACCAAGAAATAAGAAAACAAAATATAAAGAATGAAAAAATATAACATAATGTGAAATATCTGATTTTTAAAAGCACACCTGGAGAACAGATCAAGTAGAAAACATATAAAAAGATTAAGTTATCTAAGAGCTATAACCCACATAAATAAGAAAACTCGACTCGATGATGCAAGAAATGATGCAAGAATATTGTCCTGGAATGATAAAGCCTAGAAATAGAAAAACAATTCACTGATCATCAACTAAAAGAGATCCTTTATGGAAAACACATAGGAATATTACTGCCAGATCAAAGAGAAAATGTTTCAATAAACAAGACAAAAACCATTCAAATATGCTGGGGCTTCAAATTAGAATTGGTCATGATTTATCAGTAGCTATAATAAAAGACTACAGATCCTGAAATTATATATGCCAGAAAGGAAAAGAACTAGACCTGTGGTCAAAAATATCACATCCAACAAAGTTATCCATAGTATTGAATGAAAAAAAAATCATGTTCAAATAACTTGAAGATTTTCAGGTCTTTGTCTTAGTGAAACTCAAAACTAATAAAAAAATTAATGTTTAAGATCCAATATCAAAAAATTAATTTTCAAGGAACTTAACATGGACAAATAATTTCTGTTTCTTACAAGAAAATGTATACCATATGTTTAAGGTTGACACCAGTAATTAGATAGTTCAAAAGAAAGATTGGGTCAGAGTTGAGCATGATCTGACTCTAAAAAGCAAAATTGTCTAAGAAAAAGTAAAAATAGTAATTATGTTATACAAATGAGATGCAGAGGAAAAATAGACACTGAAGCATTAGAGGGATTAGAGGGAGGAGAAGAGCTCTTAGTTCTGAAAAACTGTTCACATCAGGAATGGATTAAATAAGCAACACTACATATATGCCATGAAGGGTATAAAACTCTCCAACATATATAAAGAAAAAAAGGGGTAGGGAATAGGATAAAGTGAGGAATAGAAGGATATATAGATTTATGGCACTGGAACAAAGTATTTAGATTAATGGGTAAAGGATAAAGGATGAGATGGGTATAGAAGAATTTGTAAAGTTATGGTAGTGGGATAAGGTGTGTAAATTAATGGGAAAGGGATAAATGGGGGGAAATGTGACAAAGGATAAGATGAGGTACAGAAGGGTGATTAGATTAACAAGAGTGGGATAAGTATGCAGATTAATGAGGATGGGATGGAGAGGCAAGGAAAGGGTGGGGAGATAAAGAATAGGCCCATGGGTGAAAAGAAAGTTAAGTAATATTAAGTTAAATTAAGGAGCAGAATTAAAGTGGAAGTGTTAGCAGAAATAAGAGATATGCACAAAGGCTGCAACAAGGATCAGGAATAGGATTTATTCAGAAAAAAAGAAAAAAAGAACAGCTAATAATCATTGATCTTAAACAAGTCAAATTTAAAGATTCAATCATGAGAGAAATCTATATTTTATGTCAGCCAGGTTGATATTATCTTAGATGTATGTTTATTTATGGATAAATATGTATGTATATATGTATAAATGTCACATATATATACACACACATATATATATATATGTATGTGAGTGTGTGTATATGTGTGTGTGCACATGTGTCTGAGTTTATGTGGATATGTATACAGGTAGGTATACATATGAGTGTATTTAGATATATGTCTATGTGTGGCTGGAAATGGGTGGGATGAAAGGAGGAAAAAGAATAAAATAAAAAGTACAGCATAGAAAAAATAATAAGCTACAAGAAAGCAAAGATGGACACTCATGAATATAATGTCTTTTATTATTATATATGCTTTCTTGAAATTGAAATTTGTTGTTATATATTTTGAATCCTCCCTTATATTTTGCTGAACACCTGACAATTTTTTTTAATTTTCCTTTTCTGTTTTTCTTTTTCTATTATTTTTTCTAACTTTGTATTCAGTTCAATAAAAAATAAACAAAAGAATATGCCCTCATGAATGTGTCAAGCAAATTTGTCAAACAATCTGAATTATATGAATTTCTTCATAGAAACCTAGAGCTTTGTGATGTCAGTTCATATCTTTGGTAGCAGAAATTACAGTTTGTCCTTAAGGAGCACAGACTTTTTAATTAATCAGTTTATACAAGGAAATGATAGAAAGTACTACTACCATTACTACAAGCTACAAACATACCGCCAAAATATTTGGAAAGACAAAAGCTAATGATAGGGATTATATTAGCCTTCAAAAAACTAATTGATAACAGAATTCCTCTTCTATAAATACATACTTCAAAATATGTTTCAGAATTCAAGAAATAAACTTGAATCAGAACATTATCAAAATCAAAAGTGTTGATGACCATGTTGCCAAGATAACACTGATGTGGTAAAAGTTTCAAATATCTTCAAAATACCCTGCATGCAATAGTTTAAAACTATGAATAAACAGAAAGAATTATGTCACCCCCTCCCTTGTCTTTTCTGCTATTGGAGTTGTTCCAAAGATGATTTTAGTACTATATACCTATATATAATGATATTTCAATACTTTCTTTTAATTATTAAGAATCATCTTTGTATTTTTCTGTGCAAATGCTTACCAAACATTGCACATAAATGGACTATGGCAAGGTAGCAACTTTTGCCCACAGTTTCTAGTTTAGCTGAATCAAACATAAAGGCAAGAAGAATGAAATAGCTAATGGGTATAGATATAGATAGATATAATGCTTCTACATTTTGCAAAATCCTTATCATGCAATAAATACATAAGTAGATAATAAATAAATAGATAGAGATGTTTCTTTTCTTAAAATATTTAAAGGTTTTTTTGAAAGATTTAGATTTTTTATTTTGTTTTTTCACAGAAAAATAAATGTCATAGTTGAAACTCATAAAGAAATATATTTAGATCACATTTAAAATTACCAGAGCAGAACCAAAACAAAATGAACAATTCAATATTAATCAAAATATATACAGTACAGGTTTGAGAAGCAAAGTAAGTAGAGAAGTAAGAAATCCCCTAAAGATAGAGAATATAAATTTTTCTATATAATAAAAGTAATCCCACATAACAAAAGTATAAATTAATCAAATTTAATAGAGAAAGTTTATTTACCATTAATAAAAAATGAATGACAGAATGGTTATGCTAAATAGATAACAGAAAGTCTTTGAAAAAAAGTGATAACTCTGATTTGTTCTGATGTGCCTGACATATGAAAACATAAAAAGAGTTTGTTATTTTTTCCTTTTTCTTTTCCTTACTGCTTTTGGGTTAAGAAATTCTTTTCAAGTACCAAGAGAGGCAGTATCTAATGAAAATTTTGAAAATGATGAATTTGATAAGTTGAAATATGATAATATTTGCATATTTAGAAAAAATTTAAATTTTCCGATATGTTTCTGATCTGTGCTACATAGACCTTTTCTGAGACTACTAATAAAAGGCATTGAGGAAAGTTGTTAAAAAATATGATGCTAACTTTTTCAAATACATTAGAGAGCTATCCATAATCTGGGACTGTCAATTTTGCCAAAAAACCATTGAAGTAATTTTTTTCAGAGCATGAAAAATTTAACTGCATGGGAGGGAATGTAAGTGTGAATTCTATACCAATTAATAACAGAAAATGATACATTTCAATGTAATCAATCAATTGATCGAAAATAAACTAGATGTAAGAATGTCCTTAATTTGTAAAGATCATAAAATATCACTGGATAAAGAGAAAAGGTTCCACAAAGCTTCTTCAGTTTGATAGATAGATCAATTCATGCTTCTTGGCCTTTGTATAGAATAATTGAATGGGGGAGGATTCCAAATTTGGAAACTGAGCATTCCAGGCTACTGACAAGGAATTGTTCTTGGGAGTGTTTCATGGAGTGAATGGGGGAAGTGGAGGAGAAGAGTTCCTTTCTCTTGCTCCCTTCCTTATGGGTACTATTGTCAGAGAAATTGTATTAAGAAAAGACAATACAACTAGCTAGGACTAGAGAAATACATGTCAAGGACAAAGAGAATGTCTCCTAATAAAAGACGACCAAGTATTCACATGAAGTCTTATTGTCATAACAGCAGTGAATACCAAAGATGGCAACAGTGCTCCTAGAATCACATATAGTTCTCCATAGAGAACTGAGAGAAATACCAAGGAAAAACTAGAAACACCAAAATAAGGAGGCTTTGAAATTCTACAGGGTACTCACGCTCAGTGTTTAGCAGAAAGCTATACTCATAAGGACTTCACAGAGTAAAGGACTCCTAATAACCAAGAGCTGAGCTACCATTTTACTAAAAGTCTAAGCTCATTTTTTCAAGAGATCTTGAGGGAATTTGGGAAGATTGTGCCTGCTTCACATTATTTGCTTAGCAAATACCTTTGCTAAAAGCTGATATTCAATGGGAAGTAGTCTGTGGGGCTTCAAGGGTGATAACATTAGAAACTCTTGCAACCTAACAGATTATTTATAGAATCTTTGTTGAGTAAAAGCATCCTTTTAAGGAGCATCCTCTGGGGACTTGACCCACCCATACATTTAAGAGTTGGGGACCAAGTGGAGAATAGAATTCAAAAAGCTAACTATACTGATATATTACAGGGACTAGGATATACTTTTATTATAAGACTCTGCCCTTCTGTTTGGAGATAAGAGAAGAAAAAAATATAAGATTGGAAAATGGGACATCACTACCTCCTGGCCCTGAAAAATATTAGGATAATAGCATCTCAGATTTATAAAAACAAAAAGCAAAACAAAACAAAACAAAAAACAACAACAACAACAATAAAACTTTTATAAGACATCTAATCCCAAACTCTCACTTCATATAGGCTATCTCCCCATGCCTTGGAACACGTGCACTTACTCCATTCCCAACTAATCATAAGGCACAATCACTGAGACTTCATATATAAGTTTCTCATGAAATGATTCTATCTTTTCCTTAAAAAGTAACAATCTGGCTTTTGTGCCCTTAAGACTAGCAAATAGAAACCCAGTTATTGGATGAATACCTCAATCTTCACTGTGCCCACTCTTCAGGCCAAGCAATGCCATTCAATAATTCTGTCAAGTGGTATCTTTTCATGGTGACAGAGTGCTAAACAGTGATTTATTGCTTGAATACACATTGCTTTCATGGAAGTGATTTGTTTAAAACAACAGTAAAGCACAAAATAAATTATTCATTGCATGCTAATTCTTTCCTTTTATGTGTTGTAGTAAGTTTCAAAATAAGCAGCCTGTGGGGCATTTGATATTTACCACATTAATCCAGGACAGAAGGCAAGAAGTTTTATTTCCCAGGAAAGGTGCCTTTTTTTAACCTTTTTTCTTTTTTCTTCTTCCTCTTCTATAAATGGGCAATGGGATCGTGTTTGTTTGAGAAATCATCCTTCTGCTGGATGATCAGTTAGAATTGAAGCTTAGAGTTTCTGGGGAAATCTTAGTTCACCTCTCTTTTCTCTGTTCCTGCTTTATTGTTAACTTTCCCAGAGCCTTCTTTCTAGGGCTCAGAGTTTCAAAGGGATAGATTTCTGACTTTTCCCTTGAGAGAAATGTTGCATTTCTTAGGGGATTTCCCAGAATGATATAGGTTTAATTAATAGGAATTAATTAATGGGAAATTAGTAATTTCCCAGAATGATGTAGGATTAATAGGTGAGAAGATTAGAGGTATACCAATGGTTTGCCCTTTAAAAATTATTATAAATCCCTTTATAATTAAACTTTCTACTACATAAAGCAAAAGTACTAATGACTTTACTTAGACTCACATAAAAATCATTCTAGGTTCTAAATGTAAGATCCTATTAGTCTTTTCCTCTCCTTTTTTCGCTATTATATCTTTTTTTTTTTATTGTGAAATCTATCATTGACAAAGAAGTGAATAATCTACTGTGTACATTCTCTTGGTTTTATGATTGTTATTCAGGTGCAACCTGCTGGTACTTTGTTAACCAATAGATAATAAAGGTTTATTTTTGCCTCTGTCTTCCAGGAAGTGGAAGACAATTCTTCAAATGAAGAACTTCAATCAATAAACATTTATTAAATATTTGTTATGTGATAGGGTCTGGAGATACAGAAAATGAAACACTATTTCTTAAGGAACTTAGGTGGTACATGAAACTCATTCAGAGACTCCTTTAATGGTAGAACTGGAAAGGACCATTGAGATGACTCATAGTAGTTAGTTCTTACCCTGAGATCCACAAAGAAGTGTGTTGTGCCAATTTCAATGATCTAGAGAAAAATTAAATTTTCAGTTGTGAACATTTACACCATGGAAATTGACAGAAGATACAAATCAGGGCATGATTTTGTTGGTTGTTTAGACTTAAGAGATGATAGAGAAGATGTTAATAATTCAGATTAAACATCTTTAAAGCTGATTTTTAGCAGCATATCCATGGATCCATGGAACCCTAAGTAGCCCATGGATTAGTTTTGGGCATCTGTAAATTTAGATGGGAAGAAAAGTATATCTCATCTTATTTTCACTAATCCATAATTAAAATTTAGTGATTCCTCTAATTAGGAAGTGAAAGAAAAACATTATTCTTAGAAGGAGTCCATAGACTAATTCCCCTGCCAAAATAATCCATGATTCAGAGTTTGAAAACTTCTGATGTAACTGTGATTTAATTCTTCTCAACAATGAGGTGTTTCATGGCAACTCCAATAGACTTGTGATGGAAAGTGCCATCCACATTCAGAGAGAGAACTCTGAAGACTGAATGTGCATCAAAGCATATTTAAACCATTTTTAGTTGCTTGCTTGTTTGATTTTTCTTTCTCATTTTTTTCACTTTTGATCTGATTTTTCTTGTGAAGCATGACAAATATGGAAATACATTTTAAAAAGTTGCACATGTTTAATCTATATTGGATTTTTTGCTGGCTTGGGGAGTTGGGAGGAGAAAGAGAGAAAAATTTGGAACACAAGGTTTTGCAAAAGTGAATGTTGAAAACTATTTCCAAATGCATGCATTTTGAAAAATAAAATATTAAAAAAAAACCTCTGATGTAGAGAAATTCTCTAAATATAAAGATAAGAAAACTGAGGCTTCAAGACTAAATTATATATTTGGGGAATAATTTGAAAGAAGGGTTCTACATGATTTCTGTGACAGGCAGTGTGGTATAATGAAAAGATGGCTGGCCTTCAATTGTGGAAATCTGGATTTGAATCTAGGTTCTGACATATTACAGCTTTGTGATTTCATGAAATCAATTAGCATTTCTGAATCCCAGTTTCCTAATCTGTAAAATGGAGGTGATAACACCTGCATTTATGTAGTATGATTCAAGTGAATTAAGATTAAATATGTTATCAGATATGTAATAAGTTCAAATGACAGCTAATAAGAATGATGATGAAAACTGTTTGTCCTTTGTTGTCAAAGAGCAGCATGACTTCATGGAGGTGATGCCATGACATGCAAGTAAATTGGATTTACGTGAGGGAAAGCAGTGGAAGGTCACCTGCCTTATTTCCCCCTCCAGAACTACCTGAGTCCAATGGTCAAATATAGATCATGGTGATTGGAAATGGCCCTACATGTCTTGGGAGACCTTGGCTGTTTTAAAGTAAGATCTTCAGGTCTCAGTTTCATTGAGGCTGCATCTATTCAATGATTAAGGTAGTAACTGAAGCAACGAATTTCCTCTTTCACTTAAAAAAAAACCCTCAGAGATTTCATTTTTATTTTTATTTATTTTATTTGATGATATTTAGCAATGTGCTTTACAATTGTTTTCAAATTTTATCCTCACAAGAAGCCTGAGAAAGTAGATGCTAATTTCTATTTTACAATGGCAATGGTAAAGTGACTTACCTAGAATCTGAGGCTGAATTTTAAGCCAGGTTTATCTCACCCCAAGTCCAGAGCTCAGGTGTAGAGCTATCTAGGTAACAGAGTGAATAGCCTATAACTCATGACTGTCACTCTGCTACCTATAATTTTATTCTTAGAAATCTCTAGATTTTAGCAAATGTATTTCAATCATGAATTAGAGATAAACATGTTCCTCAGACTCATCTATTTTACAAGATATATATCCCCACATTACTTCAAAGAATCAATATACATATCACATTACTTTAAGGAATCCTTATGTGAAGATCAATTAGTATGATGAGATCAAATGAGATAATGTATACAATGTATTGTAACAAGCTTTCCAAATTATACACATACTGTGTACATATTGGCTATTATTATTTCATTCTTCTCATCTTTGTGTTTGATTGAGCTTAGAGAGAAGCAGTCCTGGGTCATGCCTCTAATATTCACTTATGGATAATGTTTGGCAAATATAGTTTCATTAAATAATTGACTTTTGTAATGGAATGAAAATATTCAGATGTAAAGATTTATAAACTTAATGAAAGCATTGTAAAGAGGCAACCCCAATAGCAGAATGGATAATGTGAAAGAATAGACTTCTTCCTGTTCTAATATGATTTTAATTTCCTTCGTTAAAAATAATTTTACTATAATTTTGTATTGCCTGAATTCCTCTTCCTCTCACCCTCCTAGAGAAATACATTTCTAATTATTTTTAAAGAAAACAAGGAGGAAGAAGAGGGTGAAAAGTCAGTTAAACCAATCAGTATGACAAACAGATTTCACAAAGTATATAATGTTCTTCTCTAATCCTCTTCAAAGAATTAGAGGGAGATGTTTACTTTTATCTCTTCATTGGAGATAATTCTTTATAATTTTCTCATTTTTATTATTATTTTGAAGTTGTTTTTAAGACTTTCCTTCAAGTTCATGTAAGTTTTGTTGTTTAGTTATTTTCACTCATGTCTGACTCCTTGTGACTCCTTTTGACAAGGATACAGGAGTATTTGTCATTTCTTCCCCTAACTCATTTTACAAATTGGAACTGAGGTAAATAGAATTAAATCAGTTGCCCAGGGTCACACAATTTAGTGTTTGAGATCATATTTGAATTCAAGTCCTCTTACCTCCAGGCCCAGCACTCTGTCTACTGTACTAATTAGCTGCCCCTGCTTCTCTGTACTCATCATATTCTTTGTTTTTAAAAACATAACAATTATTCATGTACCACAATTTGATTAACCATTCTCCAAATGAAGCATATCAACTTTCTTTCTAGTCCTTTGCTACTACAAGTGGAACTATTGTAATAATTTGATTTAAGGAGGTTCTTTTCTCAGTAGCCTTCTTGATATGTATAGTGTATAGTAAATGTATAAGTAATTGGATAGAGTAGTTTTTTTAGTTACATAATTCCAAATTGCTTCCTAAAATTTTGTATTATGAACTAGTAAAGACTTCAGCCATATATTAGGATACCTATCTTCACACAATCCTTCTAAAATTGATTATCTGTATTTTTTTTCATCTTTGCCAATTTGAAGGGTAAGAAATAAACTGCCTGGTTTGTTTCAATATGCATTTCTCTCACTATTAATTATTTAAAATATTCTTTCATATGGTTGTTAATTGTTTTCAATTCTTCATTTGAGAAATATTTGTTAATATCCTTCTACCCCTCATCTTTTGGAGAATTCTTTTTCCCAGGTATTTCTTATTAGTTGTCAGCATATTTTGAATACTGAACAGTTACCTGACAAATATATTTTCTCCATGTGATTGTTTCCTTTTAAGATGAATTAATTATGTTTTTGTAAAAGTATTTCAATTTTTGCCTATCAAAATTCATTATTTTAATTTATCCTAAAAGGCATCTAAGTTTTAAAAGATTTGCATTCCAAATAGTTTGGAAGTTACAAATATTTGACATGTTAAATCTTTTTAAAATGTTATCCTTAAACTTTTAGAAACAATGTTATGTAAGGAAGATGGAAAATCTTTGCCTGATTTTGATAATATTCTGATTCAAGTATCTTAATTGTAATTTCAAGAATGAGAATTTGAGGTCTCCATTGGTTATTTTATGGCAGATAGTGAGATTCTGATAATTCTAGCCACTAGGTTATATCCTGAGACTTATTAGGTAGGTGATTTTTTTTTCATTCTACAGTAAAGGGTTGCTCATTTTTAAAACTAAGATATTCTTTATTTTTAAAACATTTTAGATATTATTTATTTAGTCCTCATAAAAATTCTACAAAGTAGGTGCTATTGTCTGTATTTTACAAAGGAGGGAGATGATGCTGAGAGATTTCAGAGATTACAAAGGACTGATATGATGATGAGAAGTTAAGAGATTTTCTTAGAGTTACATAATTAGAAAGTATCTGGGGCAGTTAGGTGGCATAGTGGATAGATACAGTCAGTAGGACCTGAGTTCAAACCCAACTTTAGGTACTTAATAGTTTTGTGACTCCGGAGAAATCATTTTACCCTTTTTGCCTCAGTTTTCTCATCTATAAAATAAGCTGGAGAAGGAAATTTCCAACTATTGCAGTATCTTTGCCAGGAAAACCCAAAATGAGGTCACAAAGAGTTGAAAATGACTAGATGAATAAAACAGGAAGTATGAAGTTGGATCTGAATTCTTGCCTTCATAACTCCAAGCCCAGAACTCCATTCTTTGTACCACAAATTGCTTCAAGGTTTCATAATTTCTTACATTTCTTTATATCAGTTGCATTAATCAAAAATGTTCTGACTCTTAAGGATAACATGTCTGCAAATTCCTATGACTTAATTGTTTGACATTTTCTTTGCCTGCCCCTTTTTTAATGAATTCATGTGGGTGTCACCCATAGAAGGGTTTGGATCTTGGCTATTTCTGCTGCTCTTCCTATTCCTTCTCCTCCTTCCCCTTTAACTTCCCCTTTCTTCTTTTTCCTTTAGTCTTCCTCCCAAGCATGTTTAAAATTCTAGTTGTTCTCCTATATAAAGACTCATAAATATGACCCCTTGAAATAACAGGTTCCTACAGATATAATCTGACTGAAACTGAACAAGGTATCTATCACTGATAGTCTGTTGATCATATCAGTTTTCTTGGTTACCCTGCTACTCTGATGAGACATATTGTCCATATGGTCCATCAAGACCTCAAATCCTTTCAGATTGACTATTATTTAGCCAATCATCCCCACTTTCTACTTGGTAAACTGATTAAATCAAAATGTACATGTTGATCTTTACTCTTAAACATTAATGTCAATTTTAGTATAACTGAATTATTGTTCTCACCAACACAAAAGGTTTTTTTAAATACTGATTATCTAATGTGCTATCTAGCCCTAATATCCTAGTACTTAAGGATTGCTTATTGATGTAATTTGCTCTACCTAACAAGGTACAGTTTAGGTGGTGCAGTAGATAGAGTGTTGAATCAGGAAAACTCATCTTCCTGAGTTCAAATCTAGCTTGTCACCAACTGTGTTACCTTGGATAAGTCACTTAACCTTGTTTGCCTCAATTTCCTCATCTGTAAAATGAGTTGGGGAAGAAAATTCCAAATCACTCCAATAACTCTGCCAAGAAAATCCCAAATGAGGTCATCAGGAGTCAGACCCAGCTAAAAAAAATAACTGAACAGATTAACAAAAATAACATAAGAAAGCTTGTCAAATATTTTGCTAAAATCCAGGTAAACTACACATATAATATTCCATTGATTTACCAGTTTAATAACTCTGTCAAAAAATGTGAGGTAAGGTGGCTTCTGTGACTGGTTCTTGGTGAATGCATGCTGACTATAATCATTGCTTCTTTTTCTGCATATTGACTAACCATCTCATTAATAAAATTGAACAGTTGGTGCAGGGTGGTATTAGGTGAATGAATGGTGATGCTGCCAAAGCTAGATTTACTTCTAGGTCATTCCTCTGATTTCTTCAATCAGAGGACCATAGAAGGCTGTCACATAATTAATTAAGCAGCTAATTAATTGTGCAGCTATAGAATGTAGTTTGTCTTTGGATCATCACAATGCATTACTTTCATGCTAACTAATCAGCAGCTATATCAAAGTTTTTTAGTACTTGTGTGAATGCTTTTCCAATGACTATAATATCCTTCATAGTTCACAGGATACTTTATGGGCTACGTATAATTATCCTCCTCCTTCCCTTGCCCCAGGTTCTATGTATCTTTAGCAAAATATCCTGGAACATCTTTCAGATTATCAAAGCAAGAATCCTTTTTCTTCTACTCTGAGAACACATCTCCTATTTTTAGGATCCTGCCTTCTTTATTCACTGACCATTTAAGGAATATAGAATAGATCATTTTAATAGATACATGATTTCTTAATATGTACTATGATAACTAACAAGATTATAGCACAGTGAAATAAATTATATAGAGCTTCTCAGCAGCAAAGTAGCATGAAACTATTATTAGGTGTTGAATTTAATTAACCTTTACCTACTCCCATATGTTAAAAAGGGAGAAAGAATAGGGGAAAGGCCTACAGAATTTGGACCTGTTCTGAGAAAAGAAGTGAGGAAGACTCAGGAGTAGCTACCCTCATCTCTAAGAGTTTACATCCAAGGGATTCATTGTAGTCTGGTCACTCTCACTTTAATCCAGACAGATTCAGATTCCAGCTATTTCCATCTGTTTTAGGTCCTCATCCTTATAATTTTATGTAAATATACCTGTGTGTATGTGTGTATTTCGGTTTTGTATAAACTTGTATTTGTATATATTTTATCTGCTGATAAAATATAAACTCCTTGAGAGTAAAAGTTATTTCTTTTTCTTTCTTTCCCTCTTCTCCTTGTCTCTCTGTTTCTGTTTCAATCTCTGTCTCTCTTTGTTTCTCTCTCTTTCTCTTTTGACCGCCTTGCTGTCTCTATCTATCTTTCTCTTTCTCTGTATCTCTGTTTCTCTGTGTCTCTGTCTCTCTGTTTCTGATTGCCTCTCTGTGTCTCTATCTCTGTTGCTCTCTGTCTCTTTATTCTCTCTCTCTGTCCTGGTGTCTGTCTCTCTGCCTCTCTTTATCTTTCTGTCTCTGTCTCTGTCTCTCTGTCTCTAATTTGCCAAAATAAATGACATTTTCTCAATCCTCATCCTTTTTTAATTTTCTTCAGTCTTTGATAATGTTAGTCACTCTCATCACTCTCTCATCCTTGATACTCTTTTCTAAGTCTTTGGAACACTTATTTTGTCCTAGTTCTTCTCCTACCTATCTAACTCTTCTTTCTCTATCTCCTTTGATAGATCCTTCATCAGGTCATACTATCTAGCCATAGGTGTCCTTCAGAGATTGGCTCCGGGACCTTTTTGTCTTGTTCCTCTATATTACTTTACTTGGTGATTTTATCAGCTCCCATAGATTTAATTATTATCTCTATGGTAATCATTGTCAAATTTACATAAATTATGCCTCTGCTGACCCCATTCTCCCACATCTAGCTGGCTATCAGATATTTTCAGCTGGGTGTCCAGGAAATACCTTAAACATCAATATGACTAAAACAGAACTCATTATTTCCCTTCCTTGAATTCTCTTTCTCCATCTTCTCTTTCATTGTAAAGTGCAGTACTATCCTTCTAGTTCCCTGACACTCACAACCTATGAATAATTCTTGACTTCTTACTATCTTTTAAACAGCACCACCATCTCCACCCCAAATACATTATTCTCTCCAATCTATTTCCTGTCCCTATTTCATTTTTACAACGTTTTTCAAATATACCCCCTGCTGCCTTATAGCACTGCCACCTCTCTCATGCAGGATCTAGCCCCTTGATTATTGCAATAGACTTATTGGTCTATTTGCAGCAAGTTTCTTTCCCTCTCAATTCCATCTTGCATTTAGACATTAAAGTGATTTTCCTAAAACTCAAAATAGAGCACAGAGCTTTATAATCTAGCTTCCTCCAGTTTTCTTAAACCTTACTCCTCTTATTCTTCATCTCAATGACATTGGCCTCCTGCCTGTGCTAAGAATATGATGCATCTTTCAAGTCCAGACATTTTCTTTAGCTGTCTCCCATATTTGGAGTGTTCTGCTTTCTCAACTTTGCCTACTGTCTTCTTTTGGCTTCTTTTAAGTCCTAATAAAATCCCATCTTTTAATGAAAACTTTTCTCTTTAACTTCTCCTTCATCCCAATTTCTTTTCTTAACTAGTAGATAAAAGTAGAGATAGATATCTAAATCTATATGTCTATATCAGACATGCACATATATAATCTTACTTTGAATATATTTGCTTGCATGTTTTCACCCTCATTAAATTGTAATCTCCTTGAGCAAAGGGATTATCTTTTGTCTTTTATTGTATTTCCAGGGTGTAGCACAGTGCCTGGTACATAGCAAGCACTTAATAAATGTTTATTTATTAACTGTTTTCTTTTTATTCTCATTATTTAGCACAATAATATTTATGAAACACATAATAGGTGTTCAGTTAACATCTGATTTTATTTTATTTTTTTTGGTAAACATGTGCAACTCTTCTATACATATTTCCACATTTATCATGATATACAAGAAAAGTAAGATCAAAAAGGAAAGTAAATGAGAAAGAAAAAAAAGCCAGGAAACAACAACAACAAAAGGTGAAAATACTCAGTCCTCATAGTCCTCTTTCTGGATGCAGATGGCTTTCTCCTTCACAAGTCTTATTGGACTTGGCCTGAATTACCTCATTGCTGAAAAGAACCATGTCCATTAGAATTGATAATCTCCTCTTGTCGTTATTCACTGTTCTACTCACTTCACTTAGCATCAGTTCATGTAAGTCTCTCCAAACTTTTTGGAAATTATTCTGCTGATTGTTTCTTATAGAACAATAATATTCTGAAACATTCAAAAACCCAACTTATTCAGCCATTCTTTAACTTAGTTACCAGTTTCTTGCCACCACAAAAAAGGCTTTAACAAATATTTTTTGCACATGTGGATCCTTTTCCCTTTTTATGATCTTTTTGGGATGCAGGCCTAGTAGAGACATTGCTGGATCAAAGGGTATACACAGTTTGATAGTCCTTTGGGCACAGTTCCAAATTGCTCTCCAGAATTGGATCAGTTCACAACTCCACCAACAATGTATTAGTGTCCCAGTCTTCCCACATCTCTTCCAATATTTATCATTATCTTTTCCTGTCATCTTAGCCAATCTGGTAGTGGTACCTCAGTTGTCTTAATTTGCATTTCTCTGATCAATAATAAATATCTTCTGATTGATTAACCGAATCCTAATCTCTGTAGTTTTTATAGTTCTCTTACTATTTCTTCCTTCCAGTCCTTTATCCTATCCTTTTGGGAGAGGTTGGGGGTGATATTATGGTCTTTTCCTCTCCAGTGCCTTGTAAGAATCTTTTTTCCCCAGCAAGCATTTAAAAAAACACATTTGAAAAGATAGTAACAAGAAGGAATAAACATGAAATCTTACTTCTCTTCTAATTTTTTGTGGGTCCTTATACTGTGACAAATATATGTTAAGAAAGAAGATAGTAGACCTTAGTAAAAATATTTTCTGGAATATTACCCACAATCAAATCCAACATAACTTGACTTATACATTTCAAATCTATTTTTCCTTTATTTAAAAAATTGGGAAAACATTTTTCATTCTTCACATCTCCCAGGTCTTTCAGTAATAGTTCTTTGTAGTGATTAAGTGAATTATTCAAGAGTAGATAGGTGCTCTCTTATTTTCATCTGTTAATCCTAAGAATCAGCTCCATGTTAGCCGCTTTGCTCCATTCTTTTCTGTGTAAATAAATATTCTCCTTATCAGGAAAAAAAAGGTGAAAGCAAAATCTCAAGTGAGCATTTTTCCTTCACCAGCTCATTGGTTGTCATCATCCCATCTACCTCAAACAATGGCCCTTTTCTTCCTTTGAGCTTTGTCTTTTTATCCAAATGGGTTTTTAAAACATTCCTTTTCTTGTTCTTAGCTTTCCTCCAGAGTCTCATGCTATCTAAACTTTTGTATGTTTGACATTGTTCTTGACTTATACTAAGCCTTTGTATTTATCTTTCATTACTTGCCTTTTCTTCAGTCCTATGAACATTTTTTTTTTGGTAGATTAAGAGGGTGGCAAATTCCCAGTACATTCTTATCAATCCTTTCAGTCAACTTCCTTCTTTCCTCATCATAGGAATTGTTTCTTTTTTAATCTTTATAATTTTATTTTTGAAAGCTTCTGATCTTTCTTGGGCTAATTTCCTTATAGACTTTAAGGAAAGCTTACCTAGCTTTTATCTAAATCTTATGGAAACTGCTTATTCCAAATCTAGCATGTAAGTCAGATTTGCTTGACTTCCCTTCCTTCTCTATCACAAATTCTATAATAATGTAATAATCCCCTCACTTTGAGGTATTTAGGAGGCACAGTAGACAGGGTCCTGGTATTGGTGACAGCAAGACCTGACTTCATATCTGACCTCAGACAATTATTAACTGTTTGACCCTGGACAAGTCATTTAATCTCTGCCTCAGTTTCCTCACCTGTAAAAAAAAACCCTGAAGATAATAACTGAGCTTTTCTCTCTAAAATGGGAGTCAAATTGTGCCAAGGAGATTCAAATTCTGGTGGCAAAAAACTAGCCAATAGCAGAAATGGTTTACAAGCTAAAACTGTGCAAAAACTTGCAAGTTTTTGTCTATGTATGTGTATGTGTATAAGTTTAGACATAATACATATACACATATGTACACATATATATCTATGTATTTCATGACATTTAAATCAGTTCATCCTTTCTTCCCTGGAAATGTTCTTCTATGAATCCTTTCTAAGACTTAACTGTTGTGTAACAATCAAGTTTTTAATTTGAAGTTATTTTTCCACAAATTATATCCTAAAATATCTTTAAAACCATAATAATAACATCAATTATTTATATGTATGCATGTGTATGTGTATACACACTGACATTTCAAATTAAACTGCCAAAAATTCAAACACTGATGCAGAGAGTGCAACTCCATTGGATTGGTCACACTGTTCAAATGCCAGATGTATTCCTGCCCAAAAGACTATTTTATGGAGAACTCACACAAGGCAATTGGTTACAAGGTAGTCAGAAAAAGCAATACAAGGACATTCTCAAGGTCTTTCCTAAAAACTTCAGAATTGATTGTACAACTTGGGAGACACTGGCACAGGATCACCTAGCATGATGTGCTTTCATCAGAGAAGGTGCTGTGTTCTTTGAGCAAAGCAGGATTGAATTAGCTCAGAAAAAAAAAAAAAAAACATGAGATGTGCAAAGTCAGAGAATCCACTTTAAAGGTTCTCAGGAACTATTTGTGTTCAACCTGTGGCAGAGCATTCTGAGCTTGTATTGGTTTTATCAACTATAGTCAGACACATTAACTAACCCATAGTGGTGTCATTTTGATCTTTGGAAATGAAAGACAGCAACTAACCAACTAGCATAGATAGATAGATAGATAGATAGATAGATAGATAGATAGATAGATAGATAGATAGATAGATAGAAAGAAAGAAAGAAAGAAAGAAAGAAAGAAAGAAAGAAAGAAAGAAAGAAAGAAAGAAAGAAAGAAAGAAAGAAAGAAAGAAAGAAAGAAAGAAAGAAAGAAATATAGGTAGGTAAACAGATGGAAAGATAGGTAAATATAAATAGATAGATGAAAATATAAGTAGATAAGATAAAATAGAGATATATAAATAGATAGATAGAAATGTAGGCAGGTAGGTAGGTAGATAGATAGAAAGATAGGTAGATATAAATAGATGGATAAATAGGTAGATAGAAGAAAATATAGGTGGATAGATGAAATAGAGATGGATAGATAAATAGATTGATGGAAATATAGATAGATAGATATACATGTAAAAGTTCTTGCTTCAGCTTAAGTGCTTGTGACTTAATCTCATTTGATACCCTGAGAGGTAAGTGCTATTTATTATTCTCAATTTACAGATGAGAAAATAAGACTGAAAAAAAAGCAATTTCCCCTAATCCATTTACACAACTAGTAGTTGTCTGAGATGTGGCTGAACCCCAGGCCATCTTGCATCTGAGATCTCTCAGTAATGCCTTGCATCTTCTCAGATTTCTACAGCTTGTAGAAAAGTAGTGTTAAGAGAAGTTGAACAGAAGTTTTCCTTTCCTTTTTGCAATCAAAAACTTAAGTTTGTGTAACTGCCCCTGGTATTTTTTTATCATTGCCTTTATTTCATTGTACCCCTTAGTAAATGGAGAAAATAAACAATAATCAGGCTGGTTTTGTTATTTTTCATTTCTTTCTTGTCTTTTGTGACAGTCCATGTCCTGACACGAAAGATAACATAACAGGCATGTCTTTATTCATTAGCCTATTGCCTAAGTTTTTAACTATCTTGGAAAATTGCATAAAACATAATCTAAATAATACTGAGATGTGAACCAAGATAGTGAAGAGGAAGAGCTAGGTTTGTTCTACCTCATCATATTGGAGGCAGAAAAAAAATGAGCAGAGGAAAAGAAAACTTCTGAACATAAGGAGTCTCTCATCATTAACACACAGTTTGGTGCTCAATGGCGTGTTCACTTTGTGTGTGTGTCCTACTTTTAAAATGCCTTAATATTTAGATAGTGTCTGTAATTCAGATAGATCTCAAAGTTCTCATTTAACCACCATCCTCCTAGTGAACACACATCAGTGCATTAAAGAGCTCCCGAGGGTTCCTCTGGACCATTCCTCCACCTCCAAGCCAGGACTGCAGAAATTCAGATTAGCATAAACTTTGAGGTTGCAAGGAAAGGAGCTGTCAGTAAAAGCTTACTTCCTTAATCTCACAATGGTTCCATGAGAGGATTTTTCTTTCTCCTTTTCCCCAACTTTTTTTGGAAATATTTAAAAATATTTTCCCCAAAATATTTCAATGAATTTCATATCACCTGATTTTTCCTAGAAAGAACTTCTCTAGAAAGGCATTTTCTAGAAAAAAATGACAGCTTATCTGCAGTAGGTGGAACTGTCTGCTCTTCTTTGAACAATATGATATAACGGAAAATAAACCAGACTCAAATGAGGAAAGCCTAATTCAGAGTGAGAACTCTGACAGTAATTCTTTAGAAAAACCCACCTGGATTATTCCCTTCCTTAGAGTCTCAGATCACCCATTTGTAAAATGAGGCACTTGAGTGTGTTCAGTGCTTGGCATAATGCCTGACACATAGTGGGTGCTTAATATATATCTATTGATTTATCAGGCCTAATGCACTTTCTAGTTCCAACAATTTGCAATAATAGCTTACATTTTCATACTTTTTTATAGAGTTCAAAGCATTTTTTACACTTATTCTCTCATTTGAGAGTCTTATAACATTGGAAGATAGGCTCAATGGGTATGTATAAGAGACTTACTCACTTTTATGTAATCATAGAAAGTTTGGGCACTTACTTCATTCAAACAATCTCAGAAATAATCACCAACTAGTAAGGTAGTAGTTGTCAAATTGAAAGGATTATAAGGTTTACTTATACATGGAAGAGAGAAGAGTGATATAGGAAATCCTTGATATTAGAAGTCCTTTTTTCCTTAATGGAAGTCACATGAAGTTTCTGTTAGTCATAGCTTCCTGCTAGTCTCTGACAATCTCTATAGGTTTTTGAACACTAAAACTGGGACTTCTTTGCATCATTAGTAGAACCATTTATATTTCCTGAAGTTGCCATTTTCTTGAGTGATGACCAACCACTGACTTTGAATTGTATCTGAATCCATCAAGCAATTTTAGACTGTTTTCTAGATTGTGCCAGCTATTTTTCATCCAATAGACAAATTTCTATAATTCTTTCAAATGGATTTTGGATTTATTCACACATTATAAGGTTGTTGAATATTCTTTAACACCTACTACTTTGTGATTACTTTCTGGGATTGATTGATTCAAATTAGGTGTCTGGGCTTCCTGTAATTACATTAATTGAGATAGTAAAAGTGGAACTCTTTCTTAATATCATCATCTTTATGTTACAGATAAGAACTTAAGACAACAAAAGTCCTACAGCTAGTCAGTGATAAAGCCAATACTTGAGCCCAGGTTTTCCAGGCTTCCTTCTCTTATATTCTTTTGTTTCTGAGATTCTAGCTTGGTTAGAGTAGAACATGGTAATCAGGCACCAAGTGTTTAATAACCCTGTGCCAGGCACTTGTTCTTTGCTTTGGAAAACAGATAGAGAAGTAACACAGCCTTTGACCTCAGGGAAGTTATATTTTACCTGGAATAGCCATAGGACCATAGGGGACATTAGAAGAATGAATGAAACTATTAGAAATGGAAGTGAACTCTTTATTCTAGCATATTGCAATCCAAATAGGAGGTAGTCCAGTAATCAAAGTTCAAATATTCGAAGCCTGATTCTGTGGAAAGGACACTGGCACTGTCAGTGGGTTCTTCTCCTGTGACATCTACTATCTAGGGGACTTTGAACAAGTCACATTCATTTCTCTGTATCTCTAATTTCATCACCTGCAAAAGGCAAAAGAAGGACTAGATGAATTTTGATGCCCCTTTTTGTTTTAAACCTATGAATCTTGGATCTTATGAAGGATTAGTTATTTGAAGAGTTAATATGTCGATCTTGGCTTCAGGTTAAAGATGAAAGAGTTGTCTTTGTGACTACTGATGGAAACAGGGCACAGAATAAAGAAGGATAGAACAAAACCCAACTTTGGAAAGCAGATAACTAATTGAGGTCTTTTTTGTATATTCAACGAATTGGTTCAATTGCTTATATATATTTTATTACTATGTGAGCACACTCTGATGTTGTTGTTCTTACCTTAAAAATTCTTAGGGGGTGATTAACTTTTTCTATCCTTTTTAATACAATAATCTAATGGATTTTTTAGTAATAAGCACTATAGCTTCTGAAGATGAGGGTCTTTGTGGAATGATCAAAATTCTGCTTTGCTTTCTAGGCCTTACTAACCTGATTTTTTTCATGGATTTTGGATTACTTGGTGATTTTCCCCAGTAGGAGCACTGGCAATTAAGGGCAAGGACTGTCTTGATTTTTGTATTTCTAACCTAAGTATTTAGTCCAGTACTCAGCATATAGTAAGCTCTAAATAAATTTTAATTCATTCTTTTATTCACTGCAAATTAAATGGGTTGTTCAGGATGGGTGGTGATGGCAATGATCAATTGAATCTTCCAAATTTAATAGTAGAATCCTAGATTTGGAAAGGATGTTAGTTGCTTTAGTTCAGTTTCCCCCACAGGAGTCCCATTCCTTACATCCTTGAATGGTACTCATCCAGTCTTCAATTGAATATCTCCCATTAAGGAAAACAATAAAAATGTTAGCATTTATATCGTACTTTAAAGTTTGCCTTCCCCCTTTATATATGTGACCTCATTTGATCTTCATAACAATCCGGTGTGTTAGATACAATAATTATCCTCATTGTAAAAATGAGGAAACTGAAGCAAAGGTAATGATTTGCTAAGGATCACACAATTAGTAATTAAACAATTCCAGTCTTTCTGACTCTGCTTATTAGCCTTTGAGTCAACCTGTTCCATTATTGGACGGTTCTATTCTAATTTTATTTTTATAGTGTTTCATATATATATACATATATATGTATATGTATATATATTTCTTCATTTTATTACACCCCTCTAAAGCCTGACAGAACTAGTAGAAAAGTTCTCAAAAGTTTCCAGCTAATACCCCATCCTCCATTAGATGCTGTGCTTGTTTTTGATTATGTAAAAATTATGCCTACCCCCATCTCTACTGGGTTTCCTCTAGCAGCACTCTTTCTCTTCTACTTTTCAATTTACTTTTATGAGTTGTTTGCCCACAAGATTGCAAACTCCTCGAGCACATTATCTTACTTTTAATTTGTAGCCCCATTACTTGGTATAGGACCTAGCACATAATAGGTACATAATAGATGTTTATTAAATATTGACTAAAAATTAGGCAGAAAACCACTTTCTGTTTTAGTCTTTCTTGGTGAAACTCTTTGTAAAATGTCTCAATTCTCTTTTCTAAGTAAATGGAATGGTTGGTGAATGGAAATAAATCTTTCCATATCCACAGGGTTATCATTGTGATCATAAAGCCTCTTTACCTTTAGATCATATAGTAAGGATAGAATAAATGAGAGACTGTATTGAAAATGGATTAAGCCCAAGATATAATATTAGAGTTGGATTTTTGACTTATTCTTAATTATGATTCAATAGACCTATATCCTTAAATGAAAGAGTTTGTCCTCTCCTTCCAATACAAGATTCTTTGAAACCCTTCACAATGAACTCATTCTGTGATACAATGTTTGTTTCATTCTTAACTGTTTTTTTAAGTCCATCTGTTGGTTCTTCCAGACTATTGCACTTGCATGAACTACTTCACTAGCAACCATGAAGTACAAAAACTGGCCTAATAATAAAATAAGAGACAGTAGAAAAAGCTGTATTCCAATTTCTAGTTCTCAGTCCTCTTGTATCCTTAATACAAGTGTCCCATCCATGATGTAGTCTTTTGGAGAATCATTCATATTGGGCAGAAAGAATTATGAATCTGAAAACAGTTTAGTCGATATGAAGACAAGGGGAAGAGAATGTGCATTTATTCAACACCTGCCAAATGTGTGAGGCATTTTGCTAAGTATTTTACAAATATCTCATTTGAACCTCATCAAAAAACTCTTTGAAATAGGTATAATTATTCTCCCCATTTTACAGTTGAGTAAACAGAGTCAGGGAGAGTTTTAGAGACTTGACACGGGTCACACAACTAATGTCTAAGTCTGCATTTGAAATTACATCTTCCTGATGCCAACTCCAACATTCTATCTACTGTGACTTTCAGCTGCCTCTGTGACATCTTCCATATGTTGCAATTATAGAAGCACCTGTTCAAAGTAGCCCCAACAAAGTGTTGTTCATCTTCCCTGGGGAAGAAGGAATAATAATATAAAGAAAAATCTTTCTACTCAAATTCACTAGGTCCTGGATCCCAGGAATTTAAAGTCATTTTATACTATGGCCATATCTTGTGTAAGCAAGCTATTTTCCAGTACTCTCTAACATTTTCTGATCAGCCAGTGAGGTCTCACTGTCCCTAGTGCAATCAATTTTCATTCTTACCATCTTACTTTATTCATCTGACTCTTTATGATTGTAATGCTCTCTTTCCTCCCTTCAGCCAGGTTAAATATGGCTCATTCTTGAAGGCATTATTCAGGTCCTACTTCTATAGGGAAGCCTTTCCCATCAGCTCACATTAATTGTATATCTTCTCTAAAATCCTGCTATGGTTATTATTTGTAATACTTTGGCTACAAAGTGTCTTGCATTGTGTGTTTCTGCTTTTTAAAATTATTTTAATACATATATTTTAGGCTTCTAAATAGATTGTGAGTCCTTTGAGGAGTGGGGGGCCATACTATATTTCTTTTACTCAGCACAGACTGGCCATATAAAGAACTAATTTCATTACCTTAAGGATCTGTGATTTTATTGTTATAAATCTTCCTCTGCTTATTTGAATAATAAGAAACCTTGAATCATCTAATTAGATTTGCTTCTCAAGTTTTAATGGGCAAAAAATGTTCATCAGATGGTGGTGTTTTTGATACATTTCTTTGTACTTGCCTATGCTAGTCCTCAGATGCTATGCTGCCTTGATAACAGAAAAAGCTCTGTATTGATTTTGTTTTTCTTCTTCATTAACACCCCAATAATGCCGTAGGGCTGTTCTATAGCTTTCTCAGTCCAGGTTAAGTGTTTTGGCCCTTGATCTCTTTAACATGTTCTAATTCTGCCAAGTAGTTAACGGGATTGTTAAACAACCAGAACTAAAAGGTAAAAATTGCAGAAACACAGCTAAAGAGCAAGGCAGTAAGGAATTCACAGATGCAAGGGAAAAAAGATAATTTTCAAAAAATCAATTGGAGGCATAACGAAAGGTTAGTGATTCTCCTCTCTCTCTTGCTCTCATTCTGAAAACAGAAAGATTAAATAGACTGATTCGAAAAGATACGCTTTGAAATGCCATAAAGGATGCTTCTCCTTGTGCTGTGTTGATAAACTGCCTGACTATATCACTACCATTATAGTTTTACTAGCCTAGGAAGGAAAGGAAGGGAATGGACTCTCCTTCCTCTTCAGCCCCACCTCCTTTGCTCTGGAAATTGCTTAAACAATTTCTCAGGGGGTGTGTGTGTGTGTGTATAGTTTCATACAGTTGCATGCTGGGTTAAAGAGTTTCATCACAGGTGCTCCTCTTAATTCCCACTTCAGAGGAAGGATAGCTGTGGTGAGTCAAAGCTGAACTTCATTATTGAGTTTACTGCTACATTGTATCAGGAGTGCAACTATCTAGAAATGCTTTATGTTCACACCCCCATTTTCTTAGTGGGAGATTTATAGGCCTATTCGGCAAAATGTACTGAGGTAGAGAGGTAACATAATTCTGTATCTTCAAACAGCCACCCTGCTGCCTCTGATAAGTGTTCCTGGGATGGTAGTGATTGAAATTTAGCACTTAGAATGCCTTAATTGGCAAACCTGTCTGTTAAGCATATGTCCCCATGACAGTACTACCATCTGATGTCCCAATAGGGTGCCCAGCACCTAATACATTTTTGCATTTTGCTAAAAGAGCAACTTTAAAACAAACAAATAAAAAAGTCTGCAGTCTTGCTTGGGCCAATGGAATATTGATGGATAATAGGGAATCTCAGAGCTCTGACTTTTCTTAATGTTTCCACAGTTTGTTTGTTTTTTCTCCCTAAGTGTCTTTAATTCAGGGAATCTCAATATCCTGGGATATTTGGTACACTGCTATTAGAGAAGCATCAACAATTGCCCTGCTTGTTCAAACAGGTTCCTTTAGTAAATTGAGTTGTTAGTAAATTGTAATTTAGTTGAGTTGTTAGTAAATTAGTAATTTAGTAAATTGAGAGTTAGCTGGTTGATGGAGACAACTAGGTGAGTCAGTGGATAGAGCACCGGGCCTGGAGTTGGGAAGACGTTAATTCAATACATAATCAGACACTTAACCAACTGCAGGATCCAGGCCAAGCATCTACTGGAGCAGGAAATGACAAATCACTCCTGTATCTTTCCTAAGAAAACATTATGGACAGTATTGGTATATTATAGTCCACAGTCAAAAAGAGATGGACATAACTCAATGACCAAACCACAATAGATGGTTGGAAAGTGGAAGAAATCAGAGATTTTGAATTTTGAATTGAATATAGACTTCCCTCGAGAGTCCACAGCATATAGAACTCAGCCTATGGGATGGAGAGAAAAGGTTTTGGAAAACTATTCTAGAAACTTTCTTATTGACTTGGCACCACCAAGATTATTATAGGCTAGGGCTGACAGGGTTAGTCAAGGGATGATAAGGCTGGTTGTATGCTCTATGTTTGGAATTGCAATAAAATGAGATAGTGATAGTCTATTGAAGAGTTTACAAATGAGTTTTTAATAGCCATGTCCAAGGAAAGACATTCAGAGCAGGGGATCACTGAGGACACAGGTGGGATTTTAATAAAAATCCTTTGGCTTCTGAATTGGTGTTTTTTGTACTATAAATGCTGATGTGAATTCTGTTCTGAAATTATAATTATAATAACATGTTCTGGGAACAAGGTATTGGCTTGTATGTGACAGCAATTTCTATTTCATGGTTAACAGATAAAAAGTGGTATATTCTAATCAGATTGTAAACCTCTTATGGGCAAGAACCAAGGTTTATATTTCTATAGCAGACTGCTAAACCCTCCCTTTTTGCTTATAAAATAAATAGATGAATGACTAAAATGGCATCAGGCATAGTGAGATTAAAAAAAAGGAAATTAACTAAATTGAGTTTGCTAGTATCTTTAGAATGAGTTGTAAGAAAGCATGCTTGCAAGGGTACTTTCTTCATTCTTATTTGAAATAGGTGAAGAGGTAAACAAATCTAAGTCCAGGAGAAAAGATTTGTAGTTGTTTCTTTAATAGAGTAATGTCCACAATTTTTTAAGCTTTAATGAGATAACTCAAGATTGGTCCAGGCGGTAGGCTTACTCAACTAGCTGAAAATGCTCAGAGTTAATATTTATCATAAAATCAATCAATCAATCAATCCATTGATCAAAGCATTAGGTAGCCACTTAAAGTAGGGGGAAAGTTTTGAGTAGTTCAGCTCATGTCCTAGCCAACATTTCCCATGTCAGTTTAGGCAGAAAGCCTTAACAATTCATTCAATTATGTTAAGCTCCCATTAAAGGAATCCTAAGCCTTCCCATGGGCCATTTCAGTTCTATGAGATTGTAATTGTTTGAGACTAACCATGATTTCTTCTTTTGCCTTCAGGTGATTCTAATTCTGACAAAGCTCTATGACTATAACCTAGGGAGCATCACAGAGAGCTCACTTTGGAGGTAAGTAGATAAATTGAGCTAATAATTACTGCGTTACTTAAACATGAACATTCTAGCTATATCTCTTTTATTGAATTTAATTACATTCTCTTCCATTCCCTTTTACATTGGGGAAGTTTCACCATGAATTCCTTTTATTTCTTTAAGATATTTCAAATTGTCATATATCTTGAATAGGGGAAGAATTAGAACTTATGTGTGTTTGAAGACAGCATTGTTGTCATGTTGTATTTTCTTGATTTTAATCAGACTCATACTTCAAAATCTTCTATATAGTATTTTCCTTTTATTTCCCATGATTCTAAGTTTCCAATAGATCCTGACTGGTGAAACAAACACCATTAAATCACCTTTACAGAGAAGTTCACCTGCATTTTTGGGTCTACTAAATAAATAAATGAATTGCACACAAAAACTTAGATAAAACAAAATAGGTTGTCTGTTAAATTTCTTTGTGAACATTGATCAAATTTCTTTTCAACTGATTGCTTAATTTCCTTTATAATCAGAGTCTAAAAATTGGGAAGAAAAAAAGAATTAGAAGGGACTCTAGAGGTTCTAAATATAAGTGAAGCATGGATTCTTTCAATGGAAAGGCTAATAAATAATCATATGCAATCTTTTCCCGAAAATCTCCAATGGCAGCCATCAAACCACATTGTCATTCAGCTTTATGTCTGGCCACATTCCTCTTGTGCAAAATAGCTTTCATGGAGTAAAATAAATGCCATATCTTGAATTAAAGAATATGGGTTTGATTTATGCTCTGTTTCTTACTACTACTTATTACATATGATGTTTGGTATGTCACTATATCTCTCTAGGGAGAATTCCTAACTTAATAAATGAAAAAAATTACACTAGATTTCTTTTAGTTCTAAATTATATGATCTATGTTGGCGTGACTGAACAGAGAAAATGTGGGACTTTAAGCTACGTATTCTCATCCATTTTTGCTAGAAGGTTTTGGGAATATTGAATTTGTAGGGCCAACTTCTCCATCAAGGAAGTTGGCAAACAAGGAAATTATACATGCTAATTAGTGTATATGTAGCATCTCAGTGAGGTTTTTAGAAATAGGCAGATCAGTGCAGAAATCTTTTTTAGTCCCTCTTTTGAATGGGTCTGACACTATGTGAATAGGGTAAATAATGGGAGAACAACACTATTATTTAAATGCATTGTCACAGCATTTTTCCTAAATTGAGCTATGTTTCCTTGATGGACACCAAAAATCAAACTCCTATAAAAATGAAAAAAGAATCCAACCTTTTTTTTTTAATCAATGTTCTTGGCCACATAGAAGCCAGTGTGTTGGAAAATGAAAAGATAAGCTGCTCTGTTTCAATGTGTCAGTCTCTTATGGCAGTCATTCTCTTTCTTCCCGAAGGAATGAAAAAAAAATTAGTCTGAAATCTCAAATTAAGCCCGTTATTCTCTGAAGGCACACCATGACAGTTTTCCCCACTTAGGAAAGAGTGCTCATTTAAAATATGTAAAAGGCAATAAATGAAAAAAAAAATGCATATCCCAAATGCTAATCCCAAAATTGTTTGTTTTCTGTAGTAGGATCCCAAAATGATATTTTGAGTGTAGATTTTACTAAAGGTGAGATATTTTATAAAGTGAATTTATAGATTTTAATCTATAGATTCCTTTTTTTTTAATACTCCGTCAATCCACCTGTCTTCAAACAACTGCTTATCATTATGCATAATGTAAGTAGGGACAAAGCAGCATTGAATTATCAATTTTGAATGGGATCTTTGAGATTATTTAACACAAATCCTTACTTTGCATATGGGGAAAGTGAGTCACAAGTGAATTTCCTAGTGTAATATACAAAATAAATAGTGAAAGTTGAAGTTGTGCCCAAGTTTTCAGGAGCACCTTGCCTCCTCAGGTCTCATGGAAGAGTTGCTCAGAACTGAACTATTACTTTGATTATATCATAAAGTATTTTGTAAAGGGAAGGAAGAAGAAATAAAAGAATGAAGAGTGTTATAAAAATCCAGGGAAGAAAGAAAATATAGGAGAAAGGGGGGGTGCTCAGTAGCATCAGATGTTGATAGAAGGTCACATGGGACAGAAAAATTATGCCACTGGATTTGGAAATTGGATTTTTAGTGACCTTGGAAAGAGAAGACTATGTTAAATGATAATGTAAGAAGTCAAATTGCAAAATAATTAAATAAATGGAGTTATGAGAAAGTGGAGATTGTAAGTTTAGACACCTTTTTCTAGGAGGCTATGAAAGAGAAAATTTATAGGATAGCTTTGAAAGGAGAGTAAGATTGATTTTTTTTTCCTTTAGAAATGGATAGGCTTCTAAGCAAAAAAGAAAAATCAAATGAATTAGCTTTTCCTCTCTGAATTTTCAGTTACCTAATTTCAAAGAATCAAATTCTTGGAAAGAGTAGGGAAGTATAAGATGACGAGAGTATTTGCATGGTTAGCATTTGCAAGAAGGTTTATATCTCTCTAGTTAGTCTTCTGACACTTTTAGTCCCACTGCTACAGCCCTTTAGCAGGCAGGGCCTTATTGCCAACTGCCTTGGTTATTCAAAAGCCTTTCTAAAAATCTTCTTGACTTCACTCTTTCCTTCCTCTAAAATCATCTTCACATTGCTGCTAGATTTAATTTTTTAGTACATAGATAAATCATGTCACTGCAGTGTTCCTCAGGTTCTCTGTGTCTGACATTCAAAGCCCTTCACAATTGACACGTCTACCTGTCTAATCTTGTCTAATATATTTTTCCTTTGTATATTCTATGATTCAAACTATAATGAATTGTCACTCCTAAAGATTTCTTTCACTTTTCTCTTTCTCTGTTCATGTTGTTCCCTATCATTACAAATGACACTTTTGAAAATAATTTCACCTTCAATTTGCCTCATTTTCCCAGCCAGTAACTCATGGCTCATTTGTCCAGCAATGTTGTTTGTAGTTGACTGAAACTCTCTCAACAGAAGATATATGACTTTTCTTAGTTGGGGAATGTTTAACAAACATGTATACTTAAAAAATGTAATAAAGCTTATTTTGCTTTTAAGTAGTATTCTGAAAGCACTACAGCATGATAAACAATGTAAACTACTACATCACATCTCAAAATTCAGAGCTATTTTAAGTGAGATATTTAAGAAGATGCAGTCTATTCTAACAGGATAGATATCATTAAAGAAAGCAAAAAGTTGTATTGACAAAGTGACAGCACACACATACACATACACACAATATATTTACTTTTAATGAAATTTCTAATTCTAACGATATAAACTCAATCTATCAAAAATGACTTAGTTAACTTAATAAAAATGTTTTATCAGTTACTCTAAAGGTAACAAATAGATAAACTTATCTACAAAGAGAAATGGAGCAGATTACAAATCTTCTTTTCCCAAGATCTTATTTCATTTTCTTCACATCAATGGTAATTAATATTAACATATCATTATAAAAGTTTCCTCTCCCATATTTCTTTATTTTCACTTTGAAATTCTTTCCCTCTCTCCCTTTATTCCTTTTACCACCTATTTAGAAGACAAGAAATATGAAATCCATTATATTGGGGCTTTAGGCCCCAATGGATTGTAAAGTTCTGGATGACACATCAAAATGTCCCCTACTCAATTAATGAGCTTCCTTTTAGTATGGAGTCTGACATTGATTAGGCCTTAATCAGACAGCATGTTGTTGACACTGTTTTGTTTGTATTGTCATTTGGGATTCAGAACAGGAAAATTGGAGGGAGAAAATAAAGATAATCTGACATAGACCAATTAGCTGAGATTTTTTTACCTGTACTCAGAGATAACTTCCTCATCACAAAGTGGCTTAAGCTCTGAAACTTGGTAGAAAATGGTAGTTTGACTATATTGAAGCAAGATAAGCTTAAAGGTTGAGATAAATAAAATGTCAAAATCCAAATACACTATCTCTGAGAAGAAATATATTCATCTTCCTTCTCTTCCTTCTTTCTGGGCTGTACCAGGGTAATCAGAACTGTGCTGCTCCGTGCTTAGCTAGTGAGAAAGCCCTGAGCAATTCTTTAAGGGGATTGGAATTGTACTGTCTTAAAGGCACAGAGACTTCCATTGCCCTCCAGCCTAAACAGATGTTTCTCTCTTAGAATTTAATACTCTTTTCATAACCACATAAATAAAGTCTTTATTAGGACTTGCCCAAATGCTTGTGCCTTCACTCCTTCCTCTAAATCTCTGAAAGCACCCTTTTGGGAGAATGTAGCATAATATTAGAATATGGAGCCTAGAAGTCAAGATTGCATTTTTTTTGGTCTACTCTGGGTCTGGTTAATTTTGGGAAGGGCTTTTGCTCATGTTTGGGTATTTCAGAATAGGAAAATAATCCAGATTTTCTCCCAAAGATTTTATAACCATTATGTGCTTTGAGATCCTATAATATATAGAACAATCTGTGGGTTGAGTAACATTCTCTCTGCATCCTAGACAGCAGCCAGATGTTCATGATGTCCCTGACAGAGGGAAGCTGCCTTCTATGTATTTAACAGGACTCACACCTTGGCTTGACAGTACCATAGGTGATTCTTTCTTTTTTTCCCTGTTGCAGAGAGATGCAGAGTGAGAAAAGGAGGTGGGGGTCGGGGGTTGGTGATAGAAGATGAAGGAGAGTTTGTACATGCTTCCAAGGACACTACAATAAAAACTGAGTGCTCAGTAACTCTAAAAATAGGTATGCTTTAGAGAAGAATGTTTGCCCTGGGAAAACATATCCCAAAACATGGAGTGGCTTATATATATATATATACTATAATGTTCTTTCTTTCAGACTATTCCACAAGGAGTATAACCATTATGCTCATAACTTGTAAGCTTCCCGAATACAGGAACCTCCTCATAGGAGGTTGCAGAATTTCTTCTATCACTAACCAATCTTTGTTGAATTTATTTGCTACATTTTTACAGTTGAGGAAACTGAGACTAAGAAAGTTAAGTGATATGCTTAGGATTATATAGCAAATGTCTGAGGCTGAATTTGAACTCAGGTCTTCCTAAGTCCAGGTTCCCTATTCATGTCTACTATGCTTCCTAGTACTTCTTTTACATACATACATACATAAATATGTATATAAATACATAGTTATGCATGAATGCATGTTTGTATGTATATGTGTGTATGTGGAGATAGGCAGATAGATAGGATAGGATAGATAAACTTATTAAGTCTACTGGCATTCCTGGAAAGGATAATGGTAATAATAATGAATACAAAAGCTCACAATTATATGATAGATTAACATTAATGTAAAGTTGTTTCCTAGAAAAACTCTGAAGAAGGGAGTTTTCTTATTCTTTTTTGAGTATTCTTATTTTTGAGGTAAAGATTGAGGTTCAGTGACTTAGGATCAATCATCCTGATTTAGAGGAAGAATTTTAAAAGTCATCTTTTTCAACCTCTATTTTTAAATTAGGTTTTAGTTTTATTCTGAACTTAAACATTTAAAAAAAAATAGGCATTTACTTACACATAACAAAACAGAAAAAAGAGGACTATACAGGTTACTGTAGTGTACAGTTTGTTTTTCTTTTTATTAATATAATAGTTCATATATATAAATTATTGTATATATATTTGTATTTGTAGTATATATATGAAGCATATATATATATATGTATATATGCATATGTGTATATGTATATAGTAGTTTTCATATTTTTTTTTACCTTATCTGGCTTTCCTTCTGATCTTTTTCTCCTATCATTAAAAAGAAAAGTTTCCAAAGTGATACCTCCTCTTTTTTTTCCTTCTCTTCTTTTTTGTTTCCCTACCTCTCCTTGCCTCTTTCCTCACCTTAGGGAAAAAAGAAATGAAAAGCAAAACTATTATAACAAATATACAGTTCAGCAAAACTAATCCTCATATTTGTGTGATATCTTGTTCTCATTTTTATGCCTTAAATACATCACATTTTTTGTCAAGAGGTCAAGCCCTATGGAATCATAGCCAAAATCCCTAGTTTTTTGTAGATGATGAGGATAAGGCTGCTCATAGACTTATGTGACTGTCTAGCTGACTTCAAAAGTCTCTTCATCCCCCTCCCTGGTTATTACTTCTCTAGAGAAAAAAGAAGGGAACAAATATTTATTAAGTGCTTAAAATGTGCCAAGAACAGCTAGTTGGCTCAAAAGATAGAGTGCTAGTCCTGCAGTCTGGAGGACCTGAGTTCTAATTCCACCTCAAACACTTACTAGTGTGATCCTGAGCAAGACCTTTAATCTTATTTGTTTCAGTTCCTCAAGAATCTGTAAAATAAACTGAGAAAAGAAGTGGTAAACTGTTCCAGTATTCTTGCCAAGAAAGACTTCAAAATGGAGTCACACCTGAAATGACTCAGTAATAATAACAACAAATGAGCTAAGCACTTTACAAATAGCATTTCATTTGATACTGTACAACAACATTGGGTGATAGGTGTTCCTATTCCTATTTTATAGTAGAGGGAACTGAGAATAATGAGATTAAATGACTTTGTTCATGCTTATGACTTAGTAATTGCCCAAGGTAAATTTGAACTTCTGTTCCTGAGCCCAGGGTCATTCATTACTCTATTTGCTCGACTTAACTGTCTGTAATATTTATATACACATGTCATATGTGTATGTATTTGTATATGGGTATCTATACATACACACAATAGATAGATAGATAGATAGATAGATAGATAGATAGATAGATAGATAGAGATAGAGATAGAAATATACTCATCTATATTCTTTGTTCTTTCCCTATTAAAATACAAACTCAGTCTTGTATCTATAGTGTCTAGCAGACTCTGGTATATAGTAAGAACTTAGTAAATGCTTGTAAAGTAACTGACCCTTAGTAAGTGTAAAAATGCTTTTTCATTCACTTATTCCCATTAAGTGCATCTATCAGATAGAAGTCAACTGGTCCAGGCCTCTTATTTTGAGGAAACTAAGGACCAAAGGGATTAAAGGACTTGCCTAAAATTACACATCATACATGGCAAAGTCAGAATATGAACCCATATTATTTAGCCTTAATATCAGTGCTCTTTCCACTTAATCACAGAAAGAAACCTTTCCACAAACTACTTTTCTAAGCATATCTGAATGTTCACTTCATCAGCAAGCATCTATTAAGTGTCTACTCTGAGGCAATGTGTCAAGTTCTGGAGTACACAGAAAAAACTATTAAGTCCCTGTTCTAAAAGAATCTACACTCTATTGAAGTTAAAGCCTCAGAAAGTTACACATTACACTCTGACCTGTGATCTAAATGCCAGAGAATTGGGCTAATTACCACAAGCTGAACATTTCCTGTGGAAAGAGTCATGTACTAGATATGGTGGTTCAATTAACACAAATAAAAGGAATACAGTAACATAAAACACTGGGAGTATAGCTAGTGCTAGTGTGTAGTGTGAAGTTAGCAGAATCTGGTAGAGTTAATCAGAGTAGGTTTTGTTAAGGCAGAGCTAGATGAATCCTGGGTTCCAGGTTGCTGTGGCACTTAGCAATTTTGTTTAACTTAAATGCATTTTCTTTGCCCAACTCATGCAATTGCTCATTTCATTATTATGAGTTCTTTAAGAAATTTTAAGCACTGGACAGTATCATGGTGGGGATATGGGGAAGGGGGGAACAGAAGAAGCCCTCCAATTTGCCTGGGTTTCTCAGCTGCTACTGAGCCTGCTTCATATGTCTTGATATCCATGCCCTGAAAGTCTAAGAAGAGGAGGAAAGATATGATCAGAGAGAGGTGGTGATGGTTGAAAACTATATCAAACCTTCTGCTTAGGTGACCCAGGAAGTACTCTTCTCATTTAATAATTTATTAAGTTCCCAATGAATCTTTGACACTGGTTAGTACAGCTATGGTCAGCTTCTACTTGGAGCTTTTGCATCACATCCTCTCTATAAATCCTTCTGTGTTAATCTTTGGTGACACTAATTGAGGTCTAAACTGAAGTTGGGAACCAAAGCCCTCTAAAACTATCTGCCATTTCTGACCCTGTTGTATTTCTTTTCTTGGGATCTAAAAAATTTCAATAGTGTCTATACTTTGCTACTTATTCTTTTATCCAAAGTGCATGTTGAGTCCAGATACTGGAGAAATAGAAGTTATTATTTCCTTTCTATGTGGAATTAATAAATCTGAGGGTTACCTCACCTATTCACTCTCAATATCAGGAGATTTTAGACTCTGACTCATCTCTTTAATTTTGGGGAATACTAAATCGCCTTGTTTGTTTTGCCTCCGTGAATCCCTTACTCTGGAAACTCATTTATATTAAGCTGGAAGACTTGTTCTTTAGCATGAAGGCAGAGGATTAAATGATTTTTCTGAGATGTCTTCAGTGGATGCAATTTCCTGAACAATTTTGCTTAACCACTTCTGCCTTCCTTCCCCCACCCCACCCTCTGAGAGTCAAACATCACTAACATCTTTTTTTTTTCATTATCTTCCTCACTTATTTTTCTAGCATAGTTTTAGGACAATCTGAGTTCTCTCTAGTCAGAAATGAAATTCTCAGCATAATTTTCTTGGAAATTTATTTCAAACACATGGAATTCTTTCTCCTAAACTTAGAGATACTGAGGGGCTCGTGTGGACATTGTGCAAAGAGACATGAGGTTATGTCTTACATCATGTGAGGTAAGATAGAAGAACAAGAGAAATAGAATAAAGTGGGGCAATAAGTTTCTACTGTATTGAGCAAAATGGTGCTTCATCATAGCAGGCCAGAATATTAGTGAGCTCTAATCAAAGTGTAGGACTACTCAGATCAGTGGTAAATTTTCTCTTGACCAAGAATTAAGGAAAATTATGACTTGCTTTTCTAGAGATTCTTTCTGTCTTAAACAATAAGATTCATATTTAACCCAAAGTTTTTTTTAATATATCAGTTATATTTGCTTATTTGCTATTTTGATTAGTATTTCAAAATAGTTTACCCTAGCTATAAAATAATGAATAGCCATAACTTCTTTTGATTCAGTTATTTTATTATCTGAGAACAGGAACTGAGGAAAAGAATGATGGACAGTCATTAGTATAGGTTTTTATATAAAGAAAGACATTTGAATTTCATTTAAATGGTAGAATTCTATCCAACCAACAATAAATAATCAATACTATCTTTAATACCACTTCCCCTTATACTATAATGAAAAAAGAACAGGACCATAAGCTCAAGATCTTCAGAAATAACAATATCTCCAGACCAGCTTCGCTATCATCCAAGGGTGCAATTCTTGTAGAGAAAGGTTAGTCTATTCTTTCCATCTTTGAAACTGTCCATCAACTTGGTAGTCAAGCAGCTTAGATGAAGCAACATGGAATCCTGAAAAAGAGAAAGAGAATATCTATCAATAAGTCAAACCTCCACTGTCATCTTAATTTCCACTTTTCCTCAAACCATAATGGATATTTGCCAGGACCCTGATCTCAGGAACCCTGAAAAATACCAGAAATCCTTCCCCTCACGCCACTAGTCCTGCTTTTAGCCTTCTTCATATGGTTATTATTAAGAGCAAAGTCTTTGGAGAAATAACCTGCCAGCCTTGCTACTCCAACACCAATTGCTGACTGTCACCCATAGGTTATCTCAAGAGCCAGTGAAATGATCCCATCTCCCAGAACACTATTCTTTCTTCCAATCTAGCTTCCATAGCCATTGACCATTGTAGCAGCTCCTGGAGAGAAATGGACAGCCATCCCCACCAAGTGTCATTTATAGATAGGGGAACTTAGCTAAAGTAAATGGGCAACCTGAATGGAACTGGAGAAAAATCATAAAATCAAACTACTTTGTTCCACTAAAACTGTAGGCTAGCTAATCTGAACCAAGCCTTCCCTGCAGTATAGAAATTCTTTAATACATCATTAAGCAACATACTTTTACATTCATCACAGTGATTATTCCAACCTTTTTGTCCCTCTTCAAAACTCTCTTAAGAGCTTTCTTCCAGAACCTCACCTTCCTCCAATACTTCACATTTGGACTATTGCAATTGTTTTCTGGTCAATCTTCCTGCCTCAAGTCTTTATCCTTTTAAATCTGACCTCTATTTAGCTGACAAAGTGATTTCCCTAAATTCTCCCATATGAATATGTCTCCCTATTTACCTCCATGATTAAATATGACATTTGTTTAACTTTTAAGTTATTTTTCCCACAGCATATTCCTTCCCTTTTCAGTCTTTTGTATTTTCTTTCCCTCCACCTTCTTTATGATTAAACAACTTTGACTTTCTCACTATTCCTCTCACACGACATCCATCTTACTCTTTTTTTACTGGCTGATTTTCATGCAGGGAGCAGAAATTGTCTTTTGCTATTTCTTGTATCCCATTTAGCATCTAACACTCTTTTGGGCATATAACAGGAAATTAATAAATACTTATTGACTCATTCTCTGCAGACATAGAATCAAGGGTGTTAACCAGGGAACAGGAACTTTCCAGTGAAAGGAGGATAGCATTGTGTGGACCCTGATAATAGTTTCCACATTCTAAGGATAGGAACTAATGATTACATCATCCTTTAATTTGAAATTTTACAAAAGGTACACTTCCATCTCTTGAAATCCAAAATTCAGCTCAAGCCCCATTTTTGACATGAGAGCTTTGTAGATCTATTCAATTGCCTTTTCCCTCCCGCCCCAAAATATTATATTCACTTTCTATACATTTTATATTTTATTTTTGAACCTACTGTTTTCCTCCAGAAATAGAAGGTATATTATTCTAGTCCCAATACCAGACACAGCATCTATCACAGAATAAACAAACACACACATAATAAATAAGTATATTTGTATGCATATGCATATGCATACAAATATACTTATTTATTATGTGTGTGTTTGTCTACACACATATGTATGTGTATATGTCTGTTTATACATGCATACTTATGGATATATTTTTACTCATACAAATACACATACACAAGTACAATTCCAGTCATCATGGACACAAATTCAAAGAAGGAAACAATCCCCTCTTCCACAGAGCTTATGTTCTAGTGAAGGAAACAAGTACATATATAAAATAGAATTTATATATAAAATTATATGTAGTTGAATTGAATTGACTAAATCCTTTAAAACTCACTGTCCTTCATAAATTTTCCCTCAGATGTATGATAATGCATTATTTCTTTATTCCATTCATCGTGTCATCTGGACCTTCAATTTCCTCTGTTCTGCTCCTACCCCTTCCCCTTTGAACATTTAACTCAGTGTTAGTCAAAAGAAAAGCAGGGATGAGATAAATGAGAGAATCAATGGTGTGCTCTTTTATTACTTATAAAGGTTTGCTGGTGTAAAGTTTGCTGAGTGAGAAAGCTGACAATGATTGGCCCTAATGAGGTCCAGGGCTATCTATGGATTTCATTTTTCTTATGTCCGCATCTGATCTCATTAAAGGTAAACGAAGGCTAACAGAAGATAATGTGTAAAGATGGCAGTACATGGTCTAATATACTGTCATTTTACATAAAAGAAATAATAAATATTTATTCAAATCATCACATGTAGATTTTCATTAAAAAAATAGGCTACCAGAGCTGCAAAGCATTTATAAATTATAAAATCTATAACTCCTTCCCATTTTACATTTAGAAGTAAGCATTGCAAAAATGCCTTTTCTGACTTTAAGCTTCTGTAAATGCTAGATGTGTCAAGAAGAGTATAAATGAATCCCTATCATGTTCCCCTGTTTCATCTCCTCAGTGGCTGCTCAGGGAATTGGCAAAGTGCTAATGTGATGACTGACTTGTTTGAATTCCTATTCCTTCACCTTTGCTCCTCACATTGTAACAGCAGGAGGGGATAGTTTTAGTTCTGCCTAGATGACTCAACAGACTTCTCTGAAATCAATTCTATAGGCCAAGTCATTTAGCCTCTCTGAGCCTCAGTTGCTTTACCTGTAAAATGAGAAAACTGGAATTAATGGCCTTTAAGTTTCCTTCTGCCCCTAAATCTATGCTCCTTTGAATCAAAGGATGTTATATGAGGTGGAGCAGTGAACAGGGCTGGGCCTGAGTTTCATAGATTGGAATTTTCTTAACCCTCAGCATCCAAGAACAAGGCATATGGAAACGGTCCTACTGAAGAATCCTTGCAAAATCCCTCTTTCCCCTTTTTCCACCCTCCCCCATTATTTCAGGTAAAGTTTCTAAAATACCATTTGTTCATAGATCAAGCTGATGTACTTTTTCTTCCACCTCCCAGTTTCCAAAGGGAAATGGCAGCTGGAAAGTTATTCCTCAGCACGGTATTATTTCTTCCTCCTGCTGGGATGTATTAGCAAGGTCATCACCTGTGCTTTATTGGCTTCAAATAGTCTGTGATTGCAGAGGATTATGACTTTTTAGCTTTCAGAAACAGAAGATGCAATCAATTCATGAAACACAAATGTATTTTTTCCTTCAAAAAATGTGTATTTATTTCTGCCAGCAGATCGGAGGCAGGACTTGAAAGAGTTGTTTGAAAAGAATTTATCTTTGAATGTTCTGTTTCATCACCTCTTTCAGCCAAGAGCATTTGAGCTTGACCAATGTGAACTTGATTCTAAGTTTCTATATTTGAAAATAATAGAATTTTGCTAAAATCCTACTCCCTCACCCCCAACCAACAATTCACCTTAGGAAACAGACAACATAGTCTTTTAACCAAATTCTCTACATCTTTTGAGCTTTTCAAGAACATAAAGCAAAATGACTTACATATTTGTGACTAAATTCTATGTTACATTTCACTAGAAGGAAATTTTGTGTCTTTGAAACCTATAGAAAATATCATGTTAGAGCTATTAAGAAACCAAATCAACAAGTATTAAGTACCTGCTGTGCTCCAGTTACATTTCCAGTCATCATGGACACAAGTTCAAAGAAGGAAACAATCCCCTCTCCCACAGAGCTTATGTTCTAGTAGAGGAAACAAGTACATATAAATATATATACACTATATAAATTTGTTAATAAATACAAACATATAAGCACAGGTAGGTGGCACAGTGCATAGAATGCTGAACCTGGAGTCAGGAAGCGTGATTTCTTTGACAAATCTGCCTTCACACATTTATTACCTATGTGATTCTAAGCCAAGTCACTTTGCCTCAGTCCTTTTCCTAAAATGAGCTGGAGAAGGAAATGTAAACCATTTTTTTGTATCTCTGCCAAGAAAACCTCAAATGAAGTCATAAAGAGTCATACATGATTAAAAACAATTAAACAGCAAATTATATGCAAAATAATGAGGTACTAGAAGTTGGGGGAAGGAATCAGGAATTGCTTCACAAAGAAAATGTGCTTGAGATTCATTTTAGAAAAAAAATAGAAGGAATCTTTTTTAAACCTCTGCAATATGTTTGAAGGTAAGGAGGGAATTCTATTCCAAAAATAAGGGGTGGCCAGTACAAAAGTATAAAGACAGGAGGTTAAATGTTTGTGTTTGCAAAATAGAGAGAAGTTCGGTTTGAATGGATTTCAGAGTGTTGAAGCACAAGTAATATGGAATGAGGCTGGAAAGGCAGGTAAAAATTAAGTTGTATAGAGCTTGCAAAGCTAAATGAGTTTTTATTTCATCCTAGAGGCAATAAAAAGCCATTGGAGCTGATTATATAAGGGAATCATATGATCAGACATGCATTTAACAAAATTACTTTGGTAGTAATGAGTAGGATGAACTGAGAGATTTGAGGCAAGGAGACCTTATTAGAGACTGTTGCAGTAATCTAAGCAAGGGGTAGTGAGGGCTTCAACTAAGGTGTGGTAACTGTACAAGCAGAGAAAAGCAGTCAGATATAAAAGATGCTATGAAGGTAGAAATTTTGGGATTTAACAACTATTTGTTGATTTATACAATTGGACCCACCCTACCTTATACCTAATTACACTTCATGTGTGTTTGGGGTGCTTGCAAGACAGAGATTCATTGTGAAGCAATGAGTTCTCTGTATGAGTGAGTGAGGCAAAAATTTGATTCTTGGATAGAGTCCATTGAGTATCCTAGTATATCTTAATCTTTGCAAGTAAACTCCTAGACAAATGAAAATGAAGAATTTTGAATTCAACAAAGGACAAGATGACAGAATTTGAAAATTGGCAGATATTTCTACAACTACCTAGACCAATCCATATAAGAGAAGAATTCCTACAGTATACATTATAAGTAACTATTTACTTCTGCTTGAAGATCTTCAAGGAAGGATAACCCCCCGGCCCTCTTAGAAAAGTCATTTCAGTTTGGGACAACTCAAATCATTAGAATTTTTTTTTCTGACATTGAATCTAAAGTTGCCTGTTTGCAGTTTCTACCCATTGCTCCTGGTTTTTTCCTCTAGAGCAAACACAACAAATCTAACGTTTTCTCTATACACAACCCTTTGAATACTTGAAGACAACCATCAAATTCTCTCTTAGAATAAATTTCTTCAGGTAAAACATGTCAAGTCCCTTTAACTATGACCCTACATCCTACTGCTCCTCTATACAATACTCCAAAGGAAATTGAATGACCTCTTCATATGGGAGGCTCTCTAGAATCTCCCAATTTTCAGAATCTATACTCCGCAATACAGTTCAAAATTATATTAGCTCTTTGGCTTTCCACATCACACTACTGATTTATGTTTAGTCTATAAGCCATTAGTAGTACCTTGAGATCCCTTTTAAAGCATCTACTGTTTAAGTATGTATCGCCCATTTTATATTTAGGAACTTTATTTTTATATCCAAGTTCGAGGCTTTACATTTATTTCTATTGAATATCATCTTATTAGATCCAGCCTAATACTCTAAATTGTCAGTATTATTTTGGATCCTGATTCTGTCTTCCGCTGTTAGCTGTCTCTCCGAGTTTTATGTCTTCTGAAAACTTGATGAGTATATAATCTCTGCCTTTATATTTAAATCATCATTAAGAATATTAAATAGTCTAGAGCTATGTACAAATCTTTGGGGTACTCTACTGGAGACCACCTGATACAGTGCCCCTGAATCATTAACAATTATCCTTTGATTTCAGAATTGGACCTTTGATTTCATTGATAATATGAACTATGTGGAGAAGAAACTTTCTCTACCAATTCAGGTTGATCACTCTTTACAATTTATGAATTTGGAGAATGTCCCAGAGTATTTGAGAAATTAACCAATTTTCCCAGGATCACTCAATCAGTTTCAGACATGGGACTTAAACCCAGTTCTTCTTAGCTTTGAGGTCAATTCGGTACCCATTATGTCATCATTGTATTAAAAATTTATGCATTCAGAAATATCAAAGACATTTATAAAACTTATATTTAAAAAAAACAAAAAACAAATTTAACAATGAAATGCTATACATAGTAATTGTGTTCCTGAAAAGTTAACACACAAACGAAATCCAATTTTAGCTGATTTTAAAAGCTTACTATTTAAAGGAATCCTAAAACAAAGATTTGTATAAATTGAATAACACCACCCTAATTTGTCTATTTTGTGAGTACAGATTTCCTTAAAGCACACTTTCCTATACATAAGATGCCAAAGACAACAAGGAAATGTAATACCTTCATCTTCTAGAGGAATTGTCTTTTAAGTGGTTCAACACGGTTCACAAGAATAGTCAGCTTCTTCCTGGAAGAAAGGGTCAGTGAGATTCTTTTGTAGTCTTAAAGATAGTAAAACTAAAGCTGAAGAAAATTGGATTTCGAAGACTAATATTTTAGTGGACAAACTATACTAATAGGAGTTATTAAATATTGTTTGATCATAATGGTGAGTGATAATCTGAAATCTCATTTCTTGATGCTAAAACTTTTATCCTAGAATCCTTGACTTAGGAGATTTCTTAGTGACTTCAAGATACTTGCTAAGTGTTAGTATTTGCTCACCTCTGGGCCATTAGAATTTAGGGTAACATGTTCTCCATCTCTCCATTTGTCATGGCTAAAATATTTTGCATTAACGATGACATAGATTTATCATCCATATTAAAAGTGTTCACTCCGTTGCATCTAGTCATGAAATGTAGCTGTGCTGCTCATGTAAATCATAAGCTTAGATCTTTTTTGTACTGTGAAGGAAAACATGCAAATCAGGGTTATGAATATTAATGTTGACATATATCATCAATATGCCTTAAATAACCATGGCATGAACCTTGCACTGGTTTAAAAGGACGTGATATTGCTAATTGTTCTGTGATTTTGTTAAGGGAAAGAGAGAGGATGACTGGAAACTAACTTCAAACACAGCAGGGTTCTTTCTAAAATTTTTATTGTGTATAATAACAATTATGTATCATTAATATATTACATATATATGTATTTTATAGTTCAATTACATTCTGCAAGCATTTTCACAGATCCTATTTTGTGCCAGAAACAATCCCAGTCCTTAAGAAGTTCATAAAGTACTTTTCTCCTAATAATTCTGTGATACAGAATATTATTATTTATTTGTTTGTTTGTTTTTTGTCAATGAATAAACTGAAATTCAAAAAAGTAAACTTGAGCTGCTATGTTTAAAACTGGAAGGAGTCTAAGAGGTAACATCCAACCTATTTTTCTCATTTTACAGAAGAGAAATCTGAAGCCTAAAAAATCTAAGTGACTTGGCTGTGGTCAAAAAAGGTGTTAAATGACAGAGACAGAATTTGAGCCAGTTATCTTTTGACTCAATAGTCAAGGCTCTTTCCACTAAATTGTGTTGTCTCTTAATGTGGCACAACCAATGTATTAGGATCTAGATTCCAACTCCCTATGTCTGTCTGGGAGTCCAGTGATGCCTCATATTGCCCTTGGCTCTTAATAAATAAATATCTGTTTGCTTGATTCATCATAACTACTCAGAGCTGAGATGTGATTTTCTAGGCCAGGTGCATTGTTTTGGAAGACTCCTTCATCAGAAATAGCAGTCTAAGCCAACCTGGCATGTATACCAATTATATCCCCACAGTACTAGATTCTTGGTGATCTTCTCACCCAACACATTTTTTTTTTTTTTTTTGCAAAGGGCCACAACTCTGGAGAAGTATACTTGAAAAAAGGTGTTATCCATTGGAACTGATGATATGATGGTTGTCTAGTTCACATAAATACTTAGCACTGACTATGGTGATGTAATGGTTCTCTAGTTCACACATATTTAGTATGCTATAATGATGTAATTTTACTAAGGTATATAAGGTCTGAGAAGGACTGGAAATGAGACATTCTATCTTTGACCTTCTTCCTGGTGACTCTCCTGCCTCCTGCACTAAGATCAAGATTGGGCCCAGAATAAAGTCTCAATACTCTATTCTTGTGGTGTCTATCCTTCTGAGACCATGGAGACCAGGAAAAATCAGAAGGACTTCCAGAAAGCTAGCCCAAACATTACAATTCTTATTTTGAAAGAATCAAGATTTCTGTTCCTTTCTGGTTTAATCTCCTTATCAGAGTGTTGCTTTCCTTCTGGAAAAGGGGAACAAAAGACAAGTATATCATCAGGAAGTGTGTGAGTCTCCTAGTTTCTTCATCAGGAATTTTCGGAGTATTTATAACATAATAAGCCATGTGAACCACGCCAGGTAGCTTCAACCCCTGGGGATGCTTGTTTTCTTATTCAGAAGACAAGATATACCACCTAAAAAAGTAAGTAATCAGACAAGGGTTAATTAACCACATAAAATGACAATCCAGGAGGTACTATAAGGCATATGTGATTACTTGTTAAATGAGGAGTACAGGAAATAAATGGTGCCATGTAGTCCATGGGGATCTGTAAGCAGTCTAATGGAAGGATATCTTGATTCAACCCAGAAATTCCTTATTCTGGTTTTATTATAATGGTTTTACAATTATTATGCATATAAACATAAAACGTACTCTACACATACGTTATGTGTTCACATATACAATGAACATGTGTATTTGTATGTATCCATATGTCAATGTATCCAATGTCATATATGCATACATTTATGTAAATATACCAAAAGCCCTGATTATTTTAAGGAATGTTATAACATTCTAATTTTTAAAAACTTCTAATTTAAAACAATATAAAATGTCCTGCAGAACATGCAACAAGGAAGTCAGGAGTAAAGTCACATCCATTGAGAGAAAGAAGTCATGGAAAGAACACATTTTAAAGCCTTGGGTTTTAATCTTGCTTCTCACACTTACTTCTTGTGTTGTCTTAGATAATCTACTTTTCCTCCCTAAACTTCAGCATGGTCAATTGTAAAATTTAAATTAAAAAATTACCTTGTTATAGTTCCGTAAGGTTTTTAGAATACTTAGCATATATTTTCTCCTTTCAACATCACAACAACCCAAAAAGGTAGGCATTGTAATCTTGTTAGCTTCATTTTACAGCTGGATTAAGTGAGGCTCAATTAAAGATAAATAAATTTCCCTATGGTCTGTGTCCTAATTAAGTATTAAAGAATAGGATTTGAACCCTTGGTGTACCTGATTCCAAGTCCAGCACTCAATCCACCAAAGATAATGGATATCAAGAGATGCTATGGCATTGGACTGAGTCAGGAAGACTTGCATTTGAATGCAGACTCAGATGCTAGCTGCTTTATGACAATAAGCTTTATGGCATTATTTACCTCAGTTTCCTAATTTGTCAAATGAGAACAATCATAGCACCGACCTTCCAGGGTTGTTATGAGGATCACATGAGATTGTATTTGAAGAACATTTACCTTATTGCCTGGTACACAAGTATACACTGTGTAAATGTTAGCTGCAATAACCATCATTATCAATTATCAAAATTATTTTTACATAACTTCAGAAAGGTGGGAAGATGTCACTGTGTCTCTTTATATGGGAGATCAGAAAAAAATGCCCTCAGGCCAGCCTTGCTTCAATCCCCAATTCCTGAAGCCAATTGAGCTCTCCAAAAACAAGCAATTTTAGAGCTATTCCCAGGGCTCCTGATGAATCTATGTGGGTTTCCAGGTATTTTCCAATTGTTATCAGCATGCAAGGCCTGGTGTCACAGAGCATTTGGCATAGCTCATTTTTCTGTTTCTCTTTCCACTCCCACCTTTGATTCCAGAAATGTTTTAAAAATAATGGATGGGAGTTAATAAACAGCATGGCAGGCTGCAAAAAATGAACAGCAGTGTACTCATTTTGATAGACTACACTGTCTGCTGATAATTTACCAGGGCATAGTGTTGACATCCACAGCCCCACAAGAAGAACTTATCCCAGCTCTTAAACCAAAATCATTCTTGAAAGTTTCCATTATTCATAAAGCACTCTCCATGAAACCTGCAGGAGATTGTCCTATGCTGAGTCCTCTGGGCCAGTGACTTTTACTGCCTGGCATTTAAAAAGAAACAAGCTAGATTCATGTGATTGTGCCTCTTGACAACTCTGGGGTGATGGATTTGTGATAGGGTCCAGAACCAGGTGAAAAGGACCTCTGATCTCATCATTGAATGGTTTCCGTTTGAATAGAGGCTTCAGGGACTACAGGAGTCACTGGCTATAAAGTTCAAAGCCCTAGTTCATAGATATATCCTGTGGGAAAGATTCTAGACTCCTACCTTCTCTGAATATAAGAAACCTTTAAATAAAAGCTCAGAATGTAACATTGTTAACCAAGATGTGAGATCTAAGCACTATGGTATTGATCTCTTGCTTAAGTTATCAAGGATGGAAGCACAAGAGATTTCCCCCTCCTACTCCTCTTAATTATAGTTGAGAGAAATTGGACCCATGATCCCCTTCAGAGTCCATCTTTCAAAGGTATCTTTTGGGTAAATCACACAGTTCTAGAAACCTCAGTCACTATAAACATTTTGCTTGATGAAAAAGCCATAGAACCTGCATCAATCATTCCATAACCACTACTATCACATCTGATTTAGAAATCCTAGTCCTTTAAATATGATTGACATCAACACTGGGGAGTCCATTTTCTCATATCCTATCTATCTATGGTTGATAACTCTTAAGCTGAATTTGGTTTTAACAGTATATCAAGTAGAACTTGATGTTTGCATCCCAGTCTTACTTTGGTACTTTCAATACAATTTAGCAAGCAATCATTAAGTGTATACTATGTGCAGGGTACTGTGTTACATATTAGGGATACAAAGACAAAAAGGGAGTGAAGGAAAAGAAGAGGAAAGAAAGAGAAGGAAAGAGTAAAACAGAGCAGAGAAGAGAAAAGAAGGAAAGTTCTTACTCTCCGAAGTCTTACAGTCACCTGGGAGAATGCAATTAGCTCACAAGTAAGTAAATACAAAGTACTCCAAAATAATTTCAAGATTAGGTTGTTGATCACTGAGGAAGGTCAGAAAAAATTCTAATGCAGTATTTGAGATAAGTGAAATAAGATTTATAAATATTTTCCCAGTGCTTGGAATATATAGGTGCTTAACAAATGCTTGTTTATTGCTCCCTCTTTCCCCTGCAGGAAAGTGTCACTGGAACTGTACTATGAACAAAACTTATAATTCTTCCTCAGGGAGAAAAGAAAGCAGTATATTTCCAGTGATGGAAATTTTACATTGAAATTTGACTAAGACCATATACCATCCAGTTATCCAAGCAGAGTGAAAGCAATATGGTGGCCCATGTTTATCCAGATGCCATTTCTGAAAGGGGAATGTTGCTGGTCCAAAAGCCAAGCCAAGCATTTAAAATATGCACAAAAGTCTCGGACGCCCAGTGAGGAGTCTCTTTTCCTTCTTTTCATGAACGTTGTGATTTATTAAAATCAGGGGTATGATCACAAGCACAAATATGCATGCACATATGCATGTACTTTCCCCACACACACATATATATTCTCTCCCTGAATTATTTCACAGAACCAGAGTAAGGCAGGGCTAACAGAGGGTACTGCAGATAATTTGTATTCAGATTTAGAGCAGCCCTGACACTTACTTTGAGGCTAAGCTGATGACTGTTTACTCTAAAGCATAATGACTCTGTTAGAAGTGACCTTTCCTGGTGATTTTCTAACCAATCAGTCTTAACCCTTTAATTAATTAATTTTCTTAAACACCAGGAGCCTTCCCACCCTTTTCCCCCCTCAGCCATCATTCATTCTGTACCACACTCAGAATTATTAGTTAAGGAATTTTAATGACCGCACACAATTTATTCTCATCTTGCTTGCTGACATCTCAGGAGCCCAACATTTTTACTTTGCTCACATGGCTTCTGATATTTGTTCATCTGGGAGAAACTTGCTGAGTGCTCCAAAATTCCACTCCATATAGAAGCCCAGGTAACAAAGTTTGATTTTTCCATACAGCCTCTATCTTTTAAAACAATAGAGTGAAAATGATTTGCCAAGCATGAATTATTACCTTTTTCAATAGGATCCTTCTTTTCTAGGAACTGATTAGGCTTCTAATCTGCCCTAGTGGGATTTCATTATTTAAGGAAAAAAGGGGAAAGATGGAGGAGAGGAAAAAGTTATTGTTTTTTTCTTTCACTAAAAGGAAGAAAGAATGAATGTGTATGCAAGACATATCTCTGTGGATTTTCATTTTCTCTAATAGACCACTCTGTATCCTCTTCTGGCCTCCTAGCTTAATCCCCCATATTCTTTCTTCTCCTCTCCTCCTTTTCTCTCTTTGAGTCTTTCATTAATTGCAAATAGAAAGATACAGGTGATCCATGTGGGAAAGGAGAGAGAAAGGTTATAAGAAAGAATCTCAGATGAGGGATTTTATGTTGATCTATCCTGAAACAGGCATTCAGATTTTTCTGTTCCCTCAGTATAATCCTAATCCTCTTTTAAGTCTTTCCTCCAGTATCACTTTTTCTTTGAGCTTGAAGCACTTCACTAATGGTGAAAAAGATTTAAAGAAACCCAGATTTTCGGAGCAAGCTGTTGATCTCTCACTTGTGAGAGTTTGCACCTTCAGAGGTAGTGTTTCAAATCTTCCATTTCACTGCTTTTCTTTTATAGCTACCTTGGTCTAACTACTCCTTTGATGCTGGGAAAAATAGCCTCGCTAGAACTCTCTCCCTCTTGTTTTCAGAATAGATGGGCAGTGTAATTATAGTTCATTCTCTGAAAGGATTGAAGATATGGAGTCTAGAAATGTGATTTTAGTAATAGAGAGAATTTCCAGATGGGGAGACTCCTTCAGAACCTTTTCTAAAATTCATGATCTTAAAAGGTTGACTAGCCAACTGAGAAGTTACTTGGTTTGTCCACTCCCATTCAGCCAGTATGTGCCAAAAATAGGCCTTTTACCTATATCTTCCTGGTTGCAAGACTGGCTCTCTAGCTCTTATGCCATACTTCCCATTAGGAAGTTTTACTTTATAGAGAGATTTTCTATTGGCTCTTTTAAACTGTAAACTCTCCTAATGTATTATAATGTTATGTGATGAATAAAAATGTAATTTGCACATAATTGTCTTTTAATGCTTTTACCATATAACCAAAGCACACCTGATATTTCATTGTTTTCCCATCTAGAAAACCTTAGGACAAATCATTATCCTTATTGATTTAGAAAAACAGTTTGCACAGGAAATGGTATATTCCCCCCAAGATCTGTTTTTTTTTTTTCTCAAGAGATTCCAAAATAAACTTGTAACAATGTTTCCCTAAAAGAGAAGAATCTTCTTATATTAAAAAAAGATAATGAATATGACACAATTAAATATGAAATATATATATATATTATTTTATATATAATTATATATAAATAAATGTAACATAAGCTAAACATTACTTGAGCTGACATATTACTTGAACTGACATATTTTTATAAAGAGGAAAATATCTTTCAGAAAATTATTGTGAGTATATGATGATCAATTCTGATGGACATCACTCTTTTCAACAATGAGATGATTTAGGCCAGTTCCAATGATCTTGTGATGAAGAGAGCCATCTGCACCCAGAGAGAAAGAGGACTATGGGGACTGAGCTTGGATCATAACATAGCATTTTCACTCTTTTTGTTGTTGTTTGCTTGCCTTTTATTTTCTCTCATTTTTCCCCTTTCTGATCTGATTTTTCTTGTGCAACATGATGATTGTGGAAATACGTATAGAAGAATTGTACATGTTTAACGTACAGTGGATTACTTGCTTCTAGGGAGGGAATGGGGGAAGGGAAAGATAAAAAAAACTTAGGAACACAAGGTTTTGCAAGGATGAACACTGAAAACTATCTATGCATGTACTTTGAAAATAAAAAGCTTTACATATAAAAAAGGAAATTATTATCAAATGGCAAAAGCTTACAGAGAATTTGCATGGCCACCTAGAGTCTTTGTAACTCATAACACAAAATCGTAACACAGAGAAGGGCCTACCAGATAAATAACAGAGTTTGAGACAATTAAAAAAAAATCTATTTATTAGAATGTTATTTCAAGCCAATTTCATGCTTTGCAGGAAGCCACAACAATTTGGGTGTTAACAGTTGCTTCTATAGACAGGCAAGTTTCATAGTGACTGTGGCAACAGTATTGAACTATCAAAGGGTCCGCAGGGCAGAGAGACGGGAGTTCTGAGGCAGGGGAGGGGGGTATGAATATCTGCCCACAGTCAGCAAGTGGTTTAAATTCCAGCCTTATTTCTGAGATGGTAGCAGGAAGTAGGGAGAAGCAGTGTGTCCCTTGTGATTTCCAAATGAATAGTAAGCAGCTCAGAGGTGAATTATGAAATCGGCAATGTGACAGTTATCCGATGGCGGCATGTTAAATAGGGGCCAGATGGTCGTACTCTCTGTGCCCTCAAAGTTCTAAGGTCTCTCTTTCATCTCTAAAATTCTCTGCTAGCATCACTGCTTATGGCATTGGCTGGAGGAGACTAAACCAGTGGGACTCTATGGTGATTGTATTTTCATTCTCCTAGGTAGAAGCCAACCCTTTTGCAACATGACAGCTAAAACCTGCCCCTAAACAGAGAAGATTATGATTCAGGAGCTTAAAAACATATATTTATTTAAGGAAGTAAACTATGAAATAGACTTAGTCTTTTCCTTTCATCTTTTCTTTTAAAGGTTTCAATCATCAACTTGAGCAAGTCCTTCTATTTATATTAATTGGGCTAAACTGGTCCTTTTGCAAATGGACATTTTTGTAGTCTCAACATCTGTGTTTTTTCTTGCTGGTGCTGAGTGACCAGCAATCCAAAAGTAAAAAAAAATGGCAATAGATGTGACAATTAAATATGAAATTTAAGACAAATGTAGTATTATTTGTAAATTTAGAGGAGAAAGTAATTACTTGGAATGGAATATATTCTTGGAAGAACACGCAATCCCCTTTAGAAAGTGATTGTCAGATGGCCAAAGCTTATCAAAAAATTGCATGGCCACCTAGAGTTAGAAAGACTGTGGTATTGGTTGAATTGACTCACCTCAGTGGGAGAATTAACCCCAGGAAATTGATTTCTGCTCTGGGTATAGATTCAGGACTTTATGGAGGACATCATAACACACCCAAAGCCAGAGAAAATTATTCTGTAAACTCCTACCAGTATTCAGATAATTTAATAAAGTAGACATGATTTTAAAGTAATAGAGTTAGCCCTCTTCAGATTTGCTAAATTGTTATGACCCTATTCCTGGTTCCTCCTGCATTAGGAAATTTATGAAATATGTGCTAACCTGAAAAGAGTCTAAATTGGTCACATAAAAGATAAGATGGTTGAGATGGGTTAGTTGCTATCAATAATAATAATGACAGTGATAATAATATCTAGCTATTATATAGTGAATCAAGATTTGAAAAAGTCTTTATAAATCTTGTCTCATTTTATCCACACAAAAAGCCTAGAAAGAAAATGCTATTTTTATTCTCAATATACAGATGAGAAAACTGAGGCACATAGAGATTGTTATAAATGATCACACAGCATAGGAACTGAGTCAAATTTGAACTCATTTCTAACTCCAAATTCAGTACTCTACTCACTTGACCACCTCTATATAAAATCCTATATACTATATAGATCCCTATATAAACTATAGAGACTCTAGAGAGCCTGGGTATCTTTCACTTTTCTGCCTGCTATCCCTAGTACTTAGCACAGTGCCTTGCACATAGTAGGTACTTAGTATTTGTTGATTCTAAATGAATTCAAGCCTCAAACTGAAGAATTCTTGTGTTTAGAGTAGGAACAGATTTCCAACTTTTTCAGTTCTTTCCAAACATTATTTTTCCTCAAAGTCACATTGAGAGTAGAATAGTAATAAAAGAGAGGTCAGTGGGAATGCCAAAGCCAGAAGAATTAGCATTTTACAAGCTATTTATTTATTAGAATGTAGAAAAAATGGTAATAGATGTGACAATTAAATATGAAATTTACAACATAAATTTAGCATAATCGACAATATTAGGGGAGAAGCTAATTACTTGGAATGGAATATATCAAGTGCCTAGGCAAGACAGTTGAGAATTAAGGTACATATATTCAAGCAAGATCAGGAATAGGCATTTTTTAAGCTGCTTAGGCTTCTTCCCCATCCCATAATAACCCTATTATTTTTTTCCCTTTTGTTTTCATTTTTTTTTTATTTTCCATGTACATTCATTTTTAAAAAATCTATTTCCTTATGAATTGTGTTGGGAGAAAAAAAATCAGAGCAAAAAGGAAAAAACTATGATAGAAAAAAAAACAGAAGAAAAAGAAACAAAAAGAAAATAAACATACCATGTGATGATTTATATTCAGTCTTCATAGTTCTCTCTGGTTGGGATTTGAATTTTCCATCCAAAGTTTATTGAGACTGCCTTGGATCACTGAACTGTTGAGAAGAGGCAAGTCTGTCATAGTTAGTTATAGCACATTCTTCTTGTTATTGTGTACAATATATTCCTGGTTCTGCTTCTTTAGGCCACCATCAGTTTATATAAATCTTTCCAGATCTTTCTAAAATCAGCTAGTTCATCATTTGTTATAGAACAGTAATATTACATTATTTTCATATAACATAACTTGTTCAGTCATTCCTCAAGCAATGGGCATCTACTTATTTCTCAATTCTTTGATGCCACAAAAAGATCTGCTACAAATATTTTTGTACATGTGGGTCCTTTCCCCTCCTTTATGATTTCTTTAGGATACAGACCCAGTAGCAGCTAGTTCAAATGTTTATGGATCGTTGGGCATAGTTCCAAATTGCTCTCCAGAATGGTTGGATTCCAACCCTATTTTTATTCAGATAGATAATGTTCAATTCCATAATTTTTACCTAATCCTCAGACAGTGGAAAAGCAAAAGTTTGGTCTAGGACAAACAGCAATAAGCACCTTCAATTATCCTAAATTACACAAAAAAGGAAGGGAGACCAAAGACCAAACATTCAGAGTATTTCACTCCTGGTTTCTAATAGTCCCCCCCAGAAGTTTTCTTACAACCAAGACCAATCTCTATATGTCATCAAATTACTTGGACCCCAGCAAAACATCCTTTCTTCTGGCATCTCTAAATGATTCTATGGCAATTCCTTGGCTTTGACACACTTCAGTTGCTTGTTTTCCATGATGCCAACAGCAAAGAAAACTCTTTGCAGCATGTAGTCAGTTACTGAGGAATAAATTGGGAGCAAGGAGAGGGATTACCCTAGATGGGCAAGTTAGGTTAGGCACTAGCAGTCGTAGTGATAGGAACTGGATGCTGAGGAAAAGTCTTTCCTTGAACACGGTATTCTGATATATTCCTTTCTAGTATAAAATTATCTTTTAGGGTATAGATGGGCCTATGTCTGGGAGAGTAAGAGATTATCAGTTATTGTATTAACTTCACAACATAAAAGAAAAGAAATCTTATACCTATGATTTTAAGATAGTCTGAAAATATGAATATGAATTTCTTGCTTTTCTGCCCAACTGAACCTAGTCATTTGTCTACTGGGGTACAATCTCACTGACCCATCATTTAATCTTGGTGACAAATTTCAGACCATTTCACCCCTTCTTTTATGACTCTTTTGATTATGAAAGCATTCATTGGCAAAGTCCTCCCATAATCTGGCAGGAAGTGTGACAGAGATACAGGTGCAGATAGATGTTTTGAAACACTCGGGACATAGCCAATAGAAGGACAAAAGAATAATTGCCATGATTTGAATTTAATTGACAAGGCCTTATGAATAGTCAACAAGCCATAAATTCACCTGGTGTTCTGAGGATATTTGAAATGAGCAGCAGCTATTGAAAAAACAATTACTAAGTAAGAAGTTTGCATAGGACTAGTGCCAACTTGGCATCAGTAGTGGAAATGAGCACTGCTAAAGGGAGATGGAAGAGAGTTTTAGATATCATTTCAGTTTGCTTGGCTGTAGGGGAAAATCCAGGGATAAAGTACAGACAAATATTGTGGGCCTGTATAGGTAGGTGACCTACTGGAGTTCAAATCCAGCCTCAGATATTTATTAAGCTGTGTAACCCTAAGTAAGTCACTTCACTCTATTTGCTTCCATTTCCTTATCTGCAAAATGAGCAGAAGGAAATGTCAAACTACTCCAGTATCTTTGTCAAGAAAACCTTATTTTCATGGATCATGGAAAGTCATATATGACTGAACAATGATCACCCTGTACAAGTTATTTCTCAGTGCTTGGGCATATAGTTAAATTATGGGTCTTCATAGAAAAAAGTTTTCTTACTTTGGAACTCTTTACGGTGATAAAATCTCATGCCTTAAAAAAAGTATATAGTACTTAATATTCTACAAAGTATTTCCATACATGTTATAAGATCTTCACAACATATCTATAAGGGAAATAGGGTGGATATCACTTCCATTTTACATATTAAAAACCCAAAATTCATTATTATACAGCTAATAAGCAGTAGAACCAGAATTAAAGTGAAAAATCTCAAAGAAGCTTTGCTTTCTAGTGGGAGATAGGACTATTGATTCAAATCCTATCATTGAGATATGTTACTTGCTACAGGTGTGATCCCATAAATCAAGTTCTGTGATCATCCTGAACTTCTTGAGCTTTAAAATCAGGGATTTGTCTTAGATGATTTCTGTGGTACCTTCAAGCTCTGAATCAATTATCCCAGGACTTTTAGTAGAATGAAATTTTCATTATAGCAAGATGCTTCTTTCTGATGATTTGAATAACCATATTTATTAAAAATAAAACCGGAGAAATATGTGATGTATGTGTGTATACACACGCATATATATATATATGTATATATATATATGTCTATATATATATATGTATGTATATGTATATACATATACATAAATATACATAGATATGTTTCAAATAGACAAACTGAACTATACAAATAGTAAATGTATGTGAATTTAGAAGGGAAGCCGCAATGGGAACTAAATTCCTTTGGAAAGACTTTTAGGAAAAAATTTTCAAATATATTTTAATACAAAAGATACATAACACTTGACCATAAAACTATTTGAATATCTGGAAAAGGCCAAACTATAAATTGGAAGATGAATTGAATATTTATTGAAGTAATTATGCCGAAGTTTTATTCATTTATTTATTTTATTATTTGAGATATTTTGGTATGAAGAATTTAAGATGGAACTTGAAAACTATTTGGATACATGGAGAAGGCAAAATGTGGACAGAAAAAAGGGAATGAGCAAATGGTGAAGGGGACTACCTATATCTAATGGAGGCTGCCTCTTGGTTTTATATTCTGATCTATTCTCTGTATATCTCATAGGAGACTAAAGATGTGGAATGATGCATGCACTGTCAGATTTGTTAGATGGATCATATGTGTGTGTATGTATCCAAATAAAAAGAGAAATTTAAAAATGTCTCTGATATGAGAATATGACAGTAGTTACAAGAGGGTAAAAAAGAGCTGGCTTTCACTGATTTTTAAAAAGGCCACTTTAGGTTACAGAGAAGAGATTATGATCAATGACTTTTCATAATAGAGAGGTGGAGGACACCTAGGGCACAATGTTAGATACATTATCAAATATGTTAGATTTTTTTTGCTTTTTTTTAATTCATTGGGTATGGTTTAATTTTGGGGAAAAGTGGTAAGAGAAGTGACTTCTAAAAAGACAAGAGGCATCAGTAAAACTTTTTTTTTTGTAAATTGAAAAGATGGGATTTTTAATTGATGATATTTTGCTCCAGTGAGAGAAGAAAAATCTAACTTTAGAAATAATATGGAATTCTTCCTTTGTATGAATATTGAGGTTCAAGTTGGAGATGAAATTCTCTAAAGAGGGTTAGGATAGAAAGGGAACAGATTTAGAAGGTCTTCTGTCATTTGTACTATTTTACTTCAGAGTAGAATGGAGCATGCCCAAAAGACTATCAGCAGTAAGTGTTCAATCAGCCACATTCTTTTGTTTAATTAAAAGCAGTCTCCTTTCCCTCAGCAGCATATGACAACTCACTGTATGTCAGTGATTCCTTTGTTAAGCTGTAGACTTTAAAATGGGTACAATGTACTTAGTACTGCCAGCATCCCAGATTCATTAATCACTCCTTGAGTGAACCAAGGATAGAATGGATTAGTCTCACATCCATTTTTAGCATCAAAGTTGGGGAAGGCAGAACAGAAAGGGAATAGTAGATAGGTTACCTTGCGTGATTTCCTCCCTGAAAGGGACATCTCCCAGCATCAGGAAGGGATTCTTATGTCAGCCATTTGTACTCTTAAAATACTGTTGCTTCATACAGTGCTAGCAATTCATCTGACACATGGCATGAGCAAAATCTTCCCTTAATTCAGTGCTTGCTGAAGCACTTAGAGTACAGGTTATGAGACAAGAAATTCTAGCTTTGACCAAAGATGGGAAGAAAGGGGAGTTTGTGGTTTTTCCCCCTAATTTTGTTTCATCACAAGGATATAAATCACTGTTAATTTGTTGTAGGCTTTTGCATTCTCCAAAAGGGCTCAGATGATGTTAAGAACCTTAACTAGAAATTTAGCAGCCCATTACACTATACAGCATACCATGTTTTATCTTTGTTCTAGAAATAACCAATAAGAAATGGGTCAATAAATTTGTTTAAAACCGAGCATCTTCCTGCCTACCTCCCACACATTGTAAATTCCAAGCATTTATGTGTTGCTAGAGGAAAAAAAAAACTTGATGTCAAAAGTGTTTTAATAGTCTTTGATTTACATTGTAAGGATTTAATAGGATGATAAATGATGGTATTTTGAAGGCAAGAGCAGACTTGGGAGGCACTTGGACTCATCATTATCCTCCCACCAATTTCCTAACAGTATAATTTGTTTGTTGGTTTGAAGATTTGAATATAGAGCAGAGAATCAGCCGAGTGGTAAATGCCCTGCCTCATTCCCACCATGATCATTCATGATCACCTAAAAGAAAGCCGTACATAAAAACATCTCCAGGTTGAAGGGTGACTTTTCATGCATAATTTCAAATTGTCTTCCAGAATAGTTGTATCTTATCTCCAACAGAGTATTCACATTCCTGTTACCTTGTAACTTCTTCAACACTGACTCATTCAGTGTTTTATCATCTTTGCCCATTTGTCCTTAAGACAAAAATCTGTGGTTTTTAGTTTATATTCATCTTATTAGTGATCTTTGAGTCTTTGTAGCATAGCTGCCAGTTGTTTATATTTCTTCTTTTACAAACTGCTTGTCCACATTTTTTTAAATCAAAATGACTTTTAGTTTACAGTTTGGTCCATTAACTGTATACCTAGTAGGAGAGATGGGTGTGGAATGTTGTATAGGTTGTCAGATGCAGTTTCATTGTCAGCTGAGTTTTGTTCAACTTCTCTTTGTTACAGTCCACAGATACTCAGCCTACTATATGCCAGCAATTGTTCTTGGGTACTGAGAATTCAAATAGAAAATGAATGTCCCTACCCTGACTTTTTTTTTTTTTACTGGTGAAATACAACATGAGAAGATAAAATTGGAAGATGGGTGCAGAATTTGGTTGTGATGTAAAAAGCAAAAACAAAGCTTTATTTTTAAGGCACATTTCTGCCTCTTTTCAAAAAATACCTGCTCAGTGAGAATATGGGGGTATATTCTGGGAAGGCTGAGCAACCTTAACCCTACCTTCTCAGTTATGATGAATTATCCATATAGATTAAGCTGCAGAGATTTTTATTTCAAATATATATCAACTCTGGATCACATACTCTGTAGTATGTCTGAAAACTAACAAGAGTTTGAAGTAATAATTGGGTTGAGTTTCTGCTTCCATAAGCCATGATATCTACTCCCATCCCCAGTAGTGTGAGCTATAAAATCCCTATCTCCTTTTATAGCAAGAATTAAGTTGCTTTTCATCCTGTGCTCATTCCTTAAAGCCCAGTTGACCGGCATAAATGAAAAACCTGTAGGAAGGGAGCAGGTTTTTGAGATGTAAATACCATAGTACGCAAAAATCAGTGAAGTAGATTGCAAGTTCTCTATGGAGATTTGAGTTGAAAAGTAAGATTAGTAAGGGCCATCGAAGCATTTTTTTTCTTGCTTTGTATATAAAGTTACAGTCCACTTGACTGTCTGAAGATGCTAAGAGATCCTTCAGTTCTAGCACTTATTAAGCACACATCGGTGCTGACAGTCTCTTTGGCCTTCAAATGGCTTAAGTTAATCAGTCTTTCTTAAAGTTTAAAAAAATGGGCAAACATATGGCCAGAAGATTTCTGTGTGAATTCTGTATAGAACAAGAAAAAGAAATGAGTTTGTGCTTGTACTTGTAATAGCTGGTTAAAGAAAAGTTAAAGATATCTGGCAAGGCAGTTGAGAATTTTCATGGTTGTTCTGGCTCTGCATTGATTCCATTCGATTCAAGCTTTTATTAAGTGCAGCTATATATTATATGCTGTGCTAGGGTTTGGGAATATAGGAACAAAAATGAGGAAAAGTTCCTACCCCCCCCAAAAAAAAAACAACTTCTCTTCTATTGGGGAGTACTATATTCAAGATTGATACCTTAAGGATGTTTAAGTTGACAGTAGCTGGCAGGCAGGGAAGGATGATTTGACATTTCTCTGAAGTATTGGGCAAGTGTCACTTCCCAGACCTGTTAAGTTCTAAAATGAACTTTCTTCCCTCCCAACTTCTTCCCCTCCCCCATCCCCATTGTCTTCCCTCCCTCCTTCCTTCCTTCCTTCCCTCTCTCTGTCCTTCCTTCTTTCCCTAACAGCACCACTTCCCTAACTATTACTACTCATAAAGTTTCTGTGAGGATCCAAATGAGGGCATATTAAAATGGAAGTACTTTATAAATTCTACCTTTGAAACCTCAGCCAAGTGACATAATCTGTGGATTTTCTCTCTTGTTTCATTTTTTTTTAAGACAGAGGAGATTAAATCCTCTTTAGTGTCCCTTCCAACTTTAAATTCTATGAATAGACAATATCTAGGGAAAATATTTGTATCTGCTTCAGTTATTTGCATTGAATAAATTTGCTGGTTAGGGAGATGTAACCTTAGGATTACTGTGCTGATTAAGAAGAACATGAATCTATAGGGAAGTCCCTAAGTGGGCAGAACCCTGTGAGATGTGTTGAGTTGTGATCACAGACACAGAAAAGGGAAAAGTTAAACTATCATTATAGAAATTTTCAGTATTTAGAAGTAAGAGGACTTCTCCCTGTGGAGATTACACCTAGAATAATGAGTTCCATCATTTTCGTTGTGTTGTGCCAGTGAAAATTAGGAAAATAAATTATAGAAGAGAAAGAGACAAAGAGAGACACATCCACACATAAAAGACAGAGACAGAGACAGACACAGACACAGACACAGACACTGACATACAGAGTGAGACAAAGACAGACACATAGACACAGACAGAGAGACAGAAACAAACGCAGAGAGATAGGCAGAGAGAGACAGAGATAGGCAGAGAGAGACAGAGATCTGGAGACAGAGACAGAAAGAGACAGAGAAAACCACACGTAGAAAGACAAGACAGAAAGATACACAGAGAGACAGAGACAGAGAGATAGATATATAGAGACAGAAATAGACAAGAGAGACTGTAGGGAGACATACACCACAGACAGACAGACACAGAGAAAAAGAGGGAGAGAGAGAGAGACCCTAAAGGTATGTTGTCTTGGGGAATTCTAAAAATAGTTATGATAATAATAATAGCTAACATTTATTTAGTGATTTAATGTTTGCAGTGTGCTTTACATTTATTATCTCCTTCCATCCTCAAAACAACATTTGAAGTATTTGTTATTATCTTCACTTTAGAGATGAGAAAACTGAAGCTGAAAAAATAATTAAAGGACTTGTCTGAAATCACATAGCCAGAAAGTGAGAGACAATTTGAATTCAGAGCTTTCTAATGCCATATCCTGAGGGTCTATAAAGTATTCTACCTAGCTGAATACACGAATCGTGAGTTGTGGACTTGTAAACAAGAAGATATGGATTTGACTTTCACCTCTGATACAATCTATGTAATTACAGCCTTCACAGAGTCTCAGTTTATTCCTCTATTAAATGGGTACATTAAAAGTGCTGGTAACTTGAGAATTGTGATGAGGTTCAAATGAGAGAATATCTACAAAGTGTTGTAATCCTTAAAGTGCTACAGTGTTGGTTGTTATTAGGAAAGGATCAACAATTATATCAAGAGTAGATACTTTCCACATATTGCAATTTTAAGTCTACTTATAATCAGTAAAATAAATAAATCTTTTGAGGAGAGAGATTGGAAAATGGGAGACAGGAAGGGAAAAGTTAAGGAATTGGGAGTAGTTATTCTGGGACATGGTAATAAAGGCTAGCATGCAGCTTGGAAATTCATGAAGATATAGCTGGCTTGGGCATCTTTTTTTTTTTTTTTTAAATGGAGGAATCAGCCAATCATAGCTAAAGGTTTGGTGGGAGTTTCCAGTATGAGAAGTCTCAGAGTGGTTTGGATTTCAAGAATGAAGAGTTTTCTGAAGCATGTATGGTAGAAAAAGTCTAGTCAGGTTTACAGTCTGGAGAAGAAGAAAGTAACTTAATTAATTAATTAAGTAGTTTCCCAATGTTACATAGCTATTAGTAATACAATACTAAGAATGAACCTTCATGTGCTATATAATTATACAACATTTATAGTTGGTAAGTATCAGAAAAATAATTTGAACACAGGTGCTTTTGATTGTGAATCATCATTCTATTCATTATACCATGATCTATTATTATTTTTTTTAAAAGAATGGGAATTTAATGTTACAGGGTTCTGGGCTCTACAGCCCTTTCTACCTCCTGTATTCCCCATCATGACTGAAAAAGAGAATTTAATTGTATACAAATGATTTTTATAGGCTGGTATGTAGTTAGAGTAGTAGTTAGGGCTGCTTCAGTATAATTTAATTTGCTCTTCCTTTAAGCATGCAGCTTCAGCCTAGCCAAGTGTCCCTAACTTAGTTAAAAGTAAATAATTATTGTTGTTTTTCTTAATGATGAAAATTTATTGAATTCTTTTGTTATATGAGGTGCTGAAAGAGATAGGAAATGTGTTTTTTAATATTATTGTAGAGAAAAAGCATATAAGTAGCAATATAATGATCTAAAGAATTAATAATGAATCATACATTATAGATCAATGTATTAATGCACAGTTAAATGACATTAAAGTATGGATTAAGGGTTCTCAATCTTTTTTGTCCAGTCTGGTAGAGTATATAGATTACTTCTTAGAATAACTTTTTATAAATGCAAAATAAAATACATAGGATTACAAAAAGAAAACAAAGGTCAGTGAAAATGTGTCATTTTTCCCCATCCAAATTCACAGATCCTTCTGAAATCTATTTAGATCTCAGTTTAAGAATTCTTGCTTTAGTAAAGAAGAATCATGGAAGGAAGGAATAGTCAGAAAATGCTTCTCAGAGGAAGGAAAATGTAATTTGAGCTTGGAAGGAAATTATATATTTATCTGGGGTGAAGGACTTTTGCTCTTTGTTGTCTAGTCATTCTTAAGTTGCTTGTGACACTTTATGATTGCAAAGGTACTGAGGTGTTTCTTGCTCATTTTACAGATAAGGCAAAAAGGGTAAAGTGACTTACTTGGGATAACAGTAGTATCTTGAGGTCAGATATGAACTCAGGGAGATGTGTCCCCTGACTCCAGAACCAACACTCTATCCACTGCTGCCCCTTTTTACTTTTTATTATACCACTTTTTGAATGTGTGATCTATGACTGCTGAAGGCTGATTGCCCCATATCATTGTCTCTCTCTGATTAGGATAAAAAGGGACACTTGATTCTCACTTTACTGATGCATCTATTTTTCACTTCAGTGTTGTAGGGCTCACATTTTCCATTTTGTTGGTCATTAGTACTTTAGACTCTTTTCAGAAATAAAAGTTATCTTATTCTTGCCTTGTAAGTTCATGTTATAAATCAGAACAACAGATCTGGGATATCAGTTTCCTTAAAGAAGATAAAGGGCTCTGTGATGAGGAATATTAAGAATATAATGTCATTAAATCAGACTTGACTCTGATTAGGATTCTCAAGGAGATGAAGAAATGGAAAGATGTAAAGGGGTGATTTCCAGTTTTAGAGTTTGAACACTGTTGTTAGTAAATATACTATTTCTGGTTTTTTCCTTTGTATAGAGGATTCCCAATAAGGAATACTTTCTAATAAAATAGATTGGCACCCACTCTGCAACTTGTATTCTTAGTTGGGAATGATTGAGAGGTTAAATGATTGCCCTATTGTTACACAGTTATGGAATCATCATATAGCAAAGTTTAAAAGGACTTCAGAGATCATTTGGTTTAGGGTCTTTATATGATAGGGAAAAAAGGTAAGACCCAGTGAGATCTCCATAATTTGTCAGAGGTCAAATACTGAGCTATGATCAGAAGCAAGAATATAATCCATTTCTCTGGATTTTCATTTCTGTGCTTTTTCTACTCTACCCTTCCTGCTCTTGGTGTTTGATTGCATAGAATGGTAGGCCACCAAAGGGTGTTTTAAGATCTTTATATGATTTTAAAATTAAAATTAACTGCATTTCTGACCATTTTAAGACACCATTTGAAAGAAGTAAACACATGTACTGTTGCATAATTAGGAATGGGAACCATGTACTGCTATATCATTCATCTTGGCCAAGGTAAAGATGTTAAGAAAATATTCTAGAGTTAAATTCTAAGGACCTATTTCTAATCTGAGATCTAACACTTATCATTTGACTTTGATTAGATCTCTTTTAATTTTCTCTGCCTTAGTTTTAAGGACATATTGGGACAGCAATTGATTTTGTTTAGTTCTCTGAAGAAGTAGTCTTAATTTCTGGTCACTTATTTGGAGAGGGGAAAAATATCACTGAAGATAAAGCAGTAAAGATGGAACCATTCATTCTGTTCATCCAGAGTACCATGTTAGAATTCTTTCTGTCTTATGATCTTGTCCAGCATCTTATCCTTTGTCAGTTTTGCAAAGCCTGCTCAGACTGTTATCTAAAACTGAAACCAAGAAGGAATGAACTGGAAAGATTGTGCTCACTTTCCCTTTGCTAACTAATGGGCAATCTTGTAGTAACTATAATTTCCTTCCCTATCCCCACTGAGAATATTGTTATTAATGTAATTTAAAGGTAATTAAAAATACATTGGATTTGGCTATTGCTTTCACTTCAAGTTCTCACTTTCTTTTCTGTATAAGAAAGTCCTGCTGAGTCAGTTTGCTCTTCCAAATCAAACAACCATCATTAATTTGCAGGATTCCAAGGAAAATTGCAAAGAGATAATGTAGATGGATGTGAAAATGGAGCCAAGTTCTGCCTATGTTGGCCTGTATTTTTAAATAATATTTTATGTTTAAAAGTAATTATTTTGCTATAATACTTAGGATAACAGAAACAAGCTCTTGTTGTGAAAAGAGAAACTGAATTTGAGAGGAAAAGCTTCACCAGCCTTAGAGTCAGGAGAATGTGTGTTCAAATACAGTCCCAAACACTTATTAGCTGTGTAACCTTGAACAAGTCACTTAACTCTCATTGCCAGACAGAAGAAAGAGGAGAGAAACAGAGAGGCAGACAGAAGAAAGACAGAGACAGACAGAGAGACAAAGTCAGAGAGAGAGAGGAAAACCTGGGTTCTAGTCCCTTTTTACACGTGTTCCTATTCTATAGGTTCACTAAGCAACTCCCTAAGATTATTGCAAAAAAGGTTCTGACCTGCATTAGTAATAGAGATTTCCTTACCTGGTACTAAACTATCTCCAAAAGACTGGTCCTTATCCCTGTCTTAAAATGTTCACAAGCAATGATCTATCATAATGGTTTTCATTTTTCTCATCTTAGGAAATAATTTCTAGACCAGAAATTTAGAGTTTTGGCTGTCTTTAATTCCTGAACCTGTCTCTTTATGGAATTCTACCCTGAAATGAAAAGCAATCAAACGTTAAATGAATAGAAGATAACCATATGCTACAGGACTTCCCTAATATTGACACTGTTAAGGAAGAGGATAAAAGAGGCACTATAAGAGAGGCTTTGGCTAGCTTTGGATATTTTTTTTTTTACTGTAAGAAAATAAAACCAGCCAGAAGGTCAACTTTTATTCAGCAGTTCTCTGAAATCAGTAAATTTACTACCAAGGGGAAGAAAATATAATTTGTTGTGAACAATATTATCTTTTATTTTTTTTCAGAGATTCCCATTTTAAAAAGAAATAACAAAGTTTTTATTTGTCATTTTATTTGAAGTTTGTTCAGGTTCTTTTTTAATTTCCCTGGGAATCGTGCATTTTGAGGAAGTCACCAATTGATATCACAACAAGTTATTCCAGGTACAAGGTCCCCAGAGCTGGGGGAATAGTTGAAAAGATTTTACCCAATATTTTTGATCAACATTATTCTGATATTTATTTATTGTGTTTTGCCTTTTCACTACCATGATTTTGCTATAATATTCTCTTCTTTTTCTCCCCACTCTTTTCCAAATCCTCCAGAAATAATTTTACTTCTTTCAGAATGACTATTGACTTTTCCAGCCTCCAACATATTTCTCTCTTATTTTGAATACCTCTAGTAACTATTTTCTCAGCTACCTGGGATCCTACAATATTAGCTTTTGAATGAGAAATGACCTTAGAGATTTTGTAGGCCAACAAACTCATTTTAACAGGGAAGTGTAGGTAGAAGATTGCTGGAGTCAAGAGAGCTAAAATTTGAATCCTCTTTTGAATAGTTACTAGCTGTATGATCCTGGGCCAGTCCCTTAATCTCCCTGAGATAGAGTTATCTTATTTGCAAAATGGAGATGTTACTTATCTCAGAGAATAATTGAGGGGAACTAATGAGATGTGGTATATATAAAGCAATTTGCACATTTTAAAGTGCTCTATAAATTTGAGGCATTATTGGAAGGCAGCCAGGAAGCTTAGTGAAGAGAGTGTTATACTTGTAGTGAGGAAACCTGGATTTCAAAATCTTCCTTAGGCACTGGACAAAGTGCTGGACTTTGAGTCAAGAAGATTTGTGTTCAAAGCCCACCTTATTAGCTGTGTAAGGTAGATTGAGATAACACTGCCTGTAAAGTCAGAGGCCTTGAGTTCAAATCCCATTTCTAATGATTATTCTACATGTACTCTTGCATAAGATACTTAACTTTCTCAGGCTTCTTTTTTCTCCATTTTCAGCAAAATGGAAGGGTTGGAACTGATAGCTTCTGAAGTCTTATAAAGTCCTAGATCTATGATCTTATAAATCTCACAGGTTAAATAGCTTTTTCATAATCATACAGATTGTAAGAAGGAGCATCAGGATTCTAACTCAAATCTGTTGCTCCAAATTCAGTGCTTTTTCTAGTCAATATACCCCCAGACTTTTTTAGGTTTTCATTTAATCATCATTATGCTTCTCATTGCTTTCCATTTGCATAGATTTTGTGTTCTGAAACTAGATTGTAAATTCCTCAAGGTGAGGTTACAGGCCAATACTCTCAAAGAGAACTTAAAGACATCTAAGACTCAAAGCATATAATCTTAGAATCTTTTTTGGTTTTGACATTCATTGAAAAATCTGATTTACAAATTCTCTCTCCCGCAATGCCTCCCCTACCCACCCCAGCCACTGAGAAGAAAAGCAGTGTGATGCCAATTAAATATGTGAAGTCACGCAAAACATTTCTATTTTGTCATTACCTCCCCATCTGCCTAAAAGACAAGGAAAATAAAATAAAATAAAATTTCAATCATCGGTTTTCTCTCTGGAGGTAAATGGCATTTTTCATCATGAATCCTTTGGATTTGCCTTGGTAATTATTGTCTTGTTCAAAGTAGCGAAATTTTTTCAGAGTTGATCATCCTTAATTGCTGTTACTATGTACAATATTCTCCTGGCTCTGCTCATTTCACTTTGAATCAGTTCATATGAATCTTCCAATTTTTTTTTTTTTTCTGAAACCATTACCCTTGAAAATTTTGCTCAATCTCCTACCTAATTCAGGAAACCTTTTTAACAACATCCAATATAGGTAGTAACTTAGCTTATGTTTAGCTACTTCCAGTGGAAAGAATCTTACTACCTTCTAAGCTTGTTATTGTTGCTAGATAGCTCTGGAAAGTTCTTTAGAACTAAGGTCTTTCTCTCTTAATGTCTATCCATATTTGTCATTCTGATGTTCAAAGTGTGGCAGAAAATAGGCCCAAAGAGCATATGTCACATACCTTTTATCTCCTTGTTACTTGCTGTTTGTCCAACAGTGCCTAGTTAAATTTCCATACATTTAAAAGTTGCTCAATTAAAAAGTCTGTTGATTCAAAACATCATTGTCAATTCATTTTATTTTTTGTAAAATGAAGTGGGAAAGATGTTTAAGGTGTATATTTTCCTTTGGTTCTTTTAATTTGGACAGCTTTTATTTCTCTTCTTTGATGGAAGAGGGAGGGAGCTATAATTCAATTAGTATAAAGAATTCCAAGCAAGCCTGTATCTCAAAGAGATCATAAAAAAGGGAAAAGAGCCCACATGTGCAAAAATGTTTGTGGCAGCCCTTTTTGTAGTGGCAGGGAACTAGAAACTGAGTGGATGCCCATCAGTTGGAGGATGGCTGAATAATTTATGATATATGAATGTTATGGAATATTATTGTTCTCTAAGAAGCAATCAGCAGGATGGTTTCAGAGAGGCCTGGAGAGAATTACATGAACTGATGCGGAGTGAAATGAGCAGAACCAAGAGATCATTGTGTATGTACAAGCAACAGCAAGATTATACTGTGATCAATTCTGATGGACATGATTCTTTTCAACAACAAGGTGATTCAAGCCAATTCCCATGGTCTTGTGATGGAGAGAGCCATTTGCACCCAGAGAGAGGACTCTGGGGACTGAGCTTAGATCATAACATAGCATTTTCACTTTTTTGTTGTTGTTTGCTTGCATTTGTTTTCTTCTTGTACTACCAGGAGCTGTTGGAATACATGGGAGCCACCTGACAGTGGCTGCTGGAGATCCAACCCAGAACTCAGAATTGATTTTGTCTTGTGAGAAGATGATAGAAGGGGACTGAGAGGCAGTTGCTGTTCTCTGACTGAGAGGCTATTGCATTGTCTGACCTCTCTCCTCTTCCCTCTGCCTCCAATTTATCTCATTCCTAGTCCGCAAAGGCTGCCTTGCAACTCCTTCAGATGTTATGATTAAGAGCTGTGGAGGCTCTCAGAGAATTGACCTGTCCTTTAACATTTTCTCTCACATTTTTTCCTTTTTAATCTGATCTTTCTTATGCAGCATGATAAATATGGAAATGTGATAAAAGAATTGCTCATGTTTAATATGTAATGGATTACTTGCCATCTGGGGAGAGAGTGGGGGAAGGGAGAGAGAAAAACTTTGGAACATAATGTTTTGCAAGAGTGACTATTGAAAATTACCTATGAATATGTTTTTAAAAATAAAAAGCTTAAAAAAAGAATTCTAGGCAAGCAAGTTCCTCTCCCAATTCTGATTGTCATCTTTTCAACTTTTAATTTTAGAGAGTTAAATCCCAGCTATTATGTGTGACAGAAATCAAGCCTATACTTGGTAGACTAGCTAGGGCACAGTCACATCCACCCTTCCTTCCCCACACTACAAAACCTCTTCTCAGATTAGGGCTATGTCAAGGTCAGGCACCAAAGTAAGAAGAATCAGCATGGCTTAGGAAAGAGAGAGCCAATCTTGGTTAGATTCAATGCCTAAATTCAAGTCTAAACTTTGGAAAACTTTTAGTTTTCCAGGCAATTTGTTTAATATATAGGCTAAAGAGTAAGTTTGCTTTGTTATAAGGACATTTCTCAACTTCCCCTGTATTAATAAAACCAATTTCTCTCCCCAAGCTCCAAAAAATTGGTCACTGTAAGCTATCATTGAATATTAGTAGATAGGGATGGAGTTGCAGTAGTGGAAATGGGATTTAGGTCTGGGATCCAGATGCATCAGATAAAACAAACAGACTAGATTCATGGCCATATTCTACATCCCTTTTAACAATCTTAGGTTAGTTTGATTCCTGTTTTCTTTTTGGTACTATGGGGAATGCAGGAAAATTGTTAATTGGGCTGTCTTCCAGGGGCCCAAAGTTTAGCCAGGGAAACTAAAAAAAAAAAAATATATATATATATATATATATGCACATATATATATGTATATATATATGTGCATATATATATACATATACATATATATATATATATATACATATACATATATATACATATATATATATATATATATATATATATATATATATATATATATATATATATATATATATATATATATATATATATATATATATATATATATATCTGAAACAATTAGACAGACATTCCTGCTAGGCTAAAATTCAAGAGTGTATAAAATTGAGTATGATGGGTCATTGTAGTTGGCAATGTTGATTCCTTCAAATGAAACAAAGAAAAAAAGTTAAATTAAGAAAAGTAAATTAGTCATTCAAATAATTCTAGGTCTATTCATATTCTTCTCCCCCCCTACCTACCCCTTATAGGGAAAACAAAAAAAACAAAAAAAACAATTCAACTTATCTCTGAGCCCAGGAAAGGACAGAAATACGCCTAAGGAATTGGCTGCCAGACATCTAATTAGGTTTGGAAGATTCTTAGCATGTTCATGCTGTAGGTGGATAGAGCTTGACTTCTTTTAATAGACTTTGGGAAATTGTTGGGCTGGAATAGGTAAACACTTCACAGAGCAGCAGCCAATTAAATATGAATTTAATGGAAAGCTAGAGTTAAAAAACAAATAAACAAACAAACAAAAAAAAAACAAATAGAGCAGAAATAGGGGAAATGTGGGGACATTTGCAAAACTACAATATGATGAAACAATTTGACTATGCAAGATACTTTGAGGGTGAAAGAGAATTCTGGCATTACCCTAGTCAGTAGCTAGTTCTGCTGTGACCATTTTGAAGAAGATATAGAAAAAGGTCAGATGGCAGATCAGTCATAGCCCATCATCTAATGCTGGCCTTTTCTGATGTGTAAAGAGAGGACCTGTCCATATTCTTTTTAATTTTTTGTGTGAACTTATCATTTATTAAGAAACACAAACATTTCAATATGCAAACAAAAATAAGAAAATAAATAATATAAAATGTATACTAGAGATATAGGATGGAATGTGTATTTTTCATATTAGCCAATGTGTGGATTTGTTTTGTTGAATTTTTCATATTTTTTCTTCCAGAAAAATGAGGACATAGGTTAATAGTTATATATACATGTGTAAGTAGATGTGTATGACATATATATATATATATATATATATATATATATATGTGTGTGTGTGTGTGTGTGTGTGTGTGTGTGTGTGTGTGTGTGTGTGTAGCTATATAGATAGATAAGTAGTTTTAGTTATGCAAAAAGGGAGGGCATTAAAAGATCTATATATTTCCAGTGAAAGCTGAGATATAGAAGTTTGGATTAAGGGCTTTGGATATTGGCCACTTTCAGCTTTATGAATTTGGGCAAGATCCCATATGCATACAAAGGAATGTGAAAATGGGCTAGGTGAGGTTAGACTCATCCCTTTACCTTCCATAAGTACTTTTTAAATTAGTAAAAGTCTTTGAATAATTACTTTGAGACAGAAACAGAAAAAAAGTTCTACTTAAATACATTCAAGAATATTCAGTAAGAATTAATGGTATGCTTTTGTAATTAGCTACCATGATCATTTCCCCAATTTTCTTACCTCTTCCCAAGGAAATTCTGCTTCAAATAAGTACCATTTCACAAATAACCAATTAAGACCTGTTCTCAAGCATAGCCTATCCGTGATGATCCTGTCTTTTAGGGAACACATATGTACCTACCCTGACTTGAACTAGTGGACAATGTTTCTAATAGTAGCTCTTAAAAATCATACAGTGAGGGGTAGGTTCCTTACTTCTGAAGATCCTATGGTTCTGACAGATCATTGTGTTATAAACACAATCCAGATGAAGAACAAATAAATGGAAAACCCCAAGCTCAATGAACTGAGGAGAACTAATTTTTAGGGATAATAACCCACCATTAATGAACCTATGCATTTACAGTGCCTCTTTTTTTTTTTTTTTTTTTTTTTTTTAAGTAGCCACAATTATCCTTTGTGAATGGATGGTGGCTTTTTTCCATGGCCTCCAAGTGATCTGTCTGTCCCAACCCAAGTTTTTTGGATCTATTAAATTCAATTCTATGTAACATTTATTAGGTACTAATTGCCTATTGCATATAAGTAATATGATAGGCAGAGAGACATAAAAAGAGGAATAGAATAATACCTCCCTCTCCCCCCAAAGCTTCTATTTCTACTGAGGGAAATAGCAACATGTACATAGAAAATAAATATAAAATGAATATAGCATATATACAAATTAATTTGAGTTTCCTGTAAATTCTAATATGGGAAGAAGGGTTCTAGAAAGAACTTATATAGGAGGTGACCCAAAGTGGACACTGAAGAGAGTTGGGGTTTCTAAGAAATCAAGGGGAGAGGGAAGAGCTGCGCAAACATGGGGGGCAATATATGTGAAGGCACTGAGTTGAGATTGAATGTTACTTTTAGAGAACAGCAAGTACTCCAGAATTTGGAAATATGCCTTATTGCATCAGATATAAATAAGATGGTGCCTCAGGTATTGGTGTCAGCACAGTTAGGGATAATATTTGCCCTCAAGGTACCTAGAATGTAGCTGGAGAAAGTGGTTGAACATTTGAGAAAGAGTTAGAAAAAAATACAAGGCAATATGAGATTAAGTGTTGCATGGTGCAGATGTATGTGTACTGATCCTATTTACAAAATAGAAATGAATGGAGTCTGAAGTAATTGCAGAAGACTTACTGAAGCAGGTACCACTTCAACTGTGTTATTATTCTAAGAATTTTAGGAAGGGTCTACCTTAAGGATCTGAGTCATCTATCACTATTTTTCCAGTACTAGAGCTAGAGAAATCACATCAGAAAGTAAACAAATTGAAGGGAAGGACAGTATCTGTTTTAGCTTACTTTATAAAGTAGATGCGCTTCCATACAGAGTAGCCAAGACACTGTTCTTCACATAGGATATTCCATCTCTATCTCTGGATTTGTCCTGGCTATCTCCCAAGTCTGTATTGCTCTCCTGAGTCACGCCCATCTCTCAAATTGCTTGTCTTCCTTCAAGTCTCAGTTTCTGTCTTTCTTCTCTACGATTATTTTATACTCTGTGAATAGCTTTTGTATAACTATATGCATGGTCTTTCTCTCCTCTATTGGAATGTAAATTCTTTACAGGCAGGGCTGTTTTTGATTTTTCTTGGTATCCCCAGTCCTTAGAGTAGTGCCTGGCAAGCACTTAGTAAATTCTAAATAAATATTTGTTAATCCTGTAAATTGTTAAACCCTTCTCACAGTGGATTAGTTGACTCCCTGAGTTGTCTGCTTTGTAAAATTGGATTAATTTGGTTCAGGTATGATGCATTCATACATACATTCATATGTATGTATATATAACGTGCACCTGTGTACATCTGCATGTATGTACACACATAAACATAGTAAGATCTAAGTAAATACTTGTTAATCCTTTTAAGTGTTGAAATCCCTTTCACGGTGGATTAGTGACTCCCCAATTTATCTGCTTTGTAAAATTAGATTATCCTTTATTTATAAGATAATTTTATAAATTTACACACACATATAGATACATATACTTACACATACAGACATATGTATGCAAATACAATATATACATGCATATATCTGTATATCTGTACACATACATATTTATTTACATGTACACAGAAAGAGATTATGTGTGTGTGTTCGTGCCTTCTTATAATGCAACATACTGACATTTGAAACTCATGGGCAGCTGCTTTTCTTGTTGAAATCTGCCAGATTGACAATTCTATGGATTCCTGAACTTCAGGGAGAAGGGATGCAAGTGTATCCTCTAGTCTTTGTAATCCTGCCCTGGAGGGCTGAAACCTCTCTGCTGTCAGTCTTGGGGTTTATTATTGTGAGTTCTTACCTTGAAAGAATCTGGCTGTAGACTACTGTAGCTCAGTGAATAAAATATATTCCTCCAGTCATAATTGCTTTAGATTACTGCCAACACAGATTGGAGCTGGTGACCTCAAAGGAACCTCCCCCTCCATAGGCTGATCTGTTCTCATGCCCCATAAACACAGGCCAACTGCCTCCATGCTGTTGGATTTTTTTCAGTTTATTGTTCATCAAGTTATATCAAATGAGGAAATAAAGGGTGTCACATGGTCATGGGTTATTAGAGAAAAATGAATTTCCCACCTGCTGCTTCATTTTTTCCCTTGCCCTCTGGAAACTAGAAAGAATTGGATTTGTGAACAATTTCCCCAAATTGTATGCTTTCCTGCAAGAGGCTCCATATGTCAGGACAAGAGCTACAGCTGTAATGATTAGTTGCAAGTCCATCTTTTTTATTAATGGAGAAGTTATATGCAAATCAGAAGGTTCATTTTATAAGATAAACTTCCTGTTTACTTGCAAACTCATGTACTGCATCAGAGCTAATGTTCACCCATTCAGCCCCATGCTGCTGGCCCAAGAGCAGGAAGATAATTACTGGCTTTTGGAGGTTGTACAGCATGGAATCATAATGTTGAATTAGGCCCTTGGGCTGTCCTTGCCTTCACCTCTCTGTCTCCCTTTTTCTCTGCTGGGTGCCTCTTTGTTGTGAAGTCTCCAGTACAAAGAAATTCTCTCTCTCTTCCACAGCACCCCTCAGAGCATCTCTGTATAGATGTTTAGTGTAACCTAACTCACTAGCTGTTAGTGCATGGCCAACACTGGGGCAATAAGAGAAGGGCAGGTTGTCCTGAATGTTTTAGACTGGAGGATATAGAATTTTTCAATTCTGGAATTTTTCAGTGACTGGAAGATTCCTCTATGAGTTGGAAAGAATAACTGGGCTTGGTCAAACTTTGTAGTCAACTGAAAATGTAATTAAATTCAACAAGTATTATAAGCATCTACTCTGTTCTATGTATTGTGTTGGTTGGGGAGACAAAATGAAATTCCATGAAGTAATTTATATTCTGGGAGAGTAACTTCGGGAATTACATACCATTTACATAGATAAGATGCCTTGAAGAAGAAGAGAATAATAACAAAGGCAGGAAAGATACCTTATGGGAAGTAGTACATATACTGAACTTTGAGTGAAGCTAAAAAGATCCTAAGAGGCAGAGAAAAATAAGGAATGCATTCCAAGCATTAGGAACTGGCAATGTGTTCAAAGGCTGATGGAGAATGAAATGCCCAGTAAAATTGGTAAGCCTCAAACTAAGTTTTCATTTTCTTTCCTAAGATTTCTCTTATCTAGGCTAAACATGCCCAGATCTTTCATCTCCATTTTCTACAAGTGAGATTGTTACTTGGGTTCCTGAATGCCAGCAATATCTAGAGAGTATGGGGACAGTCCTTAAATTAGGGGGTAAAATCCATTTTGAAAAAAAAAATGAATGATGGGGGAGGGAAAGCTGATAAATGTGTTCCAGGAGTCAAATCTGTTGGGACTAAACCAAGTAGAGTGTAGAGTTCACAGGTTTGAAGATTTTACCTTTGGGACATGTTAGTCTAAAGATGTGTATGCTATGGAATAATTCAATTGTCATTCCTTCAATTAATACAGGAGTTTTCTAAAATGTTTGTATATCTTTAACTTCAAATAACTAAGGCTTTGGGAATGATAGGGGTATTGAAGGATTCTAGGTTTTAGGAAAGTTCCATTATAGTTATACTCAGTGCACTCTTTATTACCAATCCTGAGCATAAATATTTGTGCATGTATAATCTATATTGAATTGCTTACCTTCTCATTGTGGGGGAAAAGAGAATTTGGAATCAATTTTTTTTAAATATTAAAAGCTAATTTTTTAAACATGTAATTGGGGAAAATAAATAAATATATGAAAACTCCTCTGACATGAAAATTAACTAAAGTAGACTAGGAAAGCATGTCACTGACTTGTCAACCATTTTCAATAACCCTAGAATTACCTAAGAAGAAGAATAGAATTTCAGTTGTGTGATACATTTCTGCTTGATTACTGTATACAAGGAGAAAGAATAAACTGCATCCTGTGGTCAATAGGGTTGAAGCATTTATGAGCTAGAGGAAAAATTTAAAAATACATGTCTTACAAAAAGGTAAGCAGCCCGTCATTTTAAGTTATTAAAACTTGAAAATTTAAAAACTGTACTGAAGACTATGAAACCCCTCTAATGAACATTCACATTCTGCAAGACTCCATAAAAAGTTTGGGTATAACTCCTCTTGCTCTTTGGAAGTGAGATCCTTGTGTTATTGAGTTGCTCTTTTATTTTTCCCACTCTTCTCCCTTTCACAGACATGAGAGATATAGAAATGAGACAAATGATATTGTGTGGAGTGTGTTAGTAGGTTTGTGGGTAAACTTAGCTAGGTTCTGTTTGCAGTCACACTGCACTTAAATCTGGGTTAGCAGTACCTGACTTGAGGTGGGAATTTGTTCTAGGAGCGAAGAATAGCAGAAAGGTATTGCACTACTGAAATTCTATTCTCCTTGTTAGCTAACACTAGGGTTATTGAGGAAGTTGATATGTCAGTGACATGCTTTCCTAATTTATTTTCATATCAGAGGAGTTTTCATTTATTTTCCCCAATTACATATTAAAAATCGCTTTTAACTTATTTTTAAAATTTTGATTCCAAATTCTCTCTCACCCCCACATTGAGAAGGTAAGCAATTTGATATTGGCTATACATTGCAATCATGTAAAACATATTCCTATATTAGTCATATTGTGAAAGAAAACACACATAGACACAAACCATATATATATAGATATATGTATATATACATATATCTATATATATATATATTTATGCTTCAGTTTACATTCATATTCCATCATTTCTCTGGAGATGGATAGCATTTTTCATCACAGTTCTTTTAGACTTGTCTTGGATGATTATATCGCTAAGAATAGCTAATTCACTCACATTTGATCATCAAATAATATTGCTCTTACTGTGTTCAATGTTCTCCTGGTTCTACTCACTTGACTTTGAATCAGTTCATTTAAGTCTTTCCAGGTTTTATCAGAGGCTTTTTTAGTTTAATCTAGACAATTTTCTTTCTTAGCCCAGCACAGGGTTCACTGAAAGAAAACATGGTGATCTACTTCAGACAGGACATGGTTTTGGATACGCAGAGCCAAAATTATATTCAGATATACCTTGGTCCCAAATGATAGATTTGGATAGCTATGAGTAATAGCAGAAGGATATATGTATACTGTGTCTCCTGAAGTTAAGGAAGGGATAATCCAATCTCAATAAGGGAGTGTGTACTTTTTAAGAAAATAACAAACAAAAAAACATCAAAGTAGATTTACAAAAGGAATTCAGGAACATCTTTGAAATGTGTATAACATTAATTGGAAGTAGTTTAGTTGTAGCACCATTCCTGAGAGGGGGCTGAATAATTGGAGCTTCTTATTTTTTCCCCTCAATCTTGAGATTTTGTCTTATTTTACATAATAGTTTATTAAGATACCCATTTTGTATAAAGAACACATCTTAAAAAAAAATCAGAGAACCTTAATGTTTTGCTGAAGCCTGAGGTTGCACCAGAATTCCAGTCTTTAATTCTAAGCACTTTCCCTCTTCTACTAACTTGTTTACCTTTCAGCTAAAAAGACTTAATTTTTATTTCCCCCATTTAATGCTGTCCTTCAACATATCCTACCAGGTGCATTGCAAAAACAGTTTTCTACCCCTCCAGGCCAATCATAGTCTTGATTAATTAATCTAATCAAATACTCCAATTTGACAGTTCACCCTAATTAGGTGATAAAATTCTATTCCTCCCCCTCCCCCAACCTGGAAGATTGATATTTTCATCTTTTAATTCATGGAAGATGTTAACCTGCCCCACTATTCTGGAAAATCTGCAGACTGCTCCAATATAGGACAGGCTAAGGTTTCAATGAACTCAAAGTAGTTATAGATATTGCCTCATTATTAATTGAATTGTATTTTTTGTTATTGTTAATTTAGTGAGTTTGCATCTTTCAATATAAACTATTTTTTATAAAATTTCATGTTCCAGGATATTGGCAAGCTAGACATTGTCACAATGTATTTTGATAATATTTGTTACCAAAAAGACGTTATATTTGTGTCTTGCAAGGTTCCAATCTTTATTCTTTTATCCATTGCTTTTTCATCCAGAAATTAAATTCAGCTGATCATTTCATGGTCAACTTGTTCAGGTGCCAGAACAGCTTGGCAACTCTCTCAGTGACCAAATAGTGAAAATTTATTCAAAAATCAAAATTAGAAAAACAAAAGAAAACCCAAACCTATTTACCCCTGTGCAAAAGAACATCACACAGAGTTGTCTTCTTTTCTCGTTGTCCTTAGTAGTGGGGCAAAATTAGTGTCAACTTCTTATCTAATTAGCACCATTTTTTTTGGATTCCATTTTCTTATGGTTTCTTTTAGAGAAGTTATTTTTTTTCCATCACAAATGTCTCTCAGGGCTGTTCTTACATACTCATTGCCAGCTATCACTTTTTAATTGCATAGGCCTTTGTTTTGTTTTCTGTTTTTTAATAAGTCTCTGCTGAGGAAATCTTTCCCTCTCTGGGTCCAATCAGGTTGTCAGATCAATTAAGGTAATTGACAGCAGGTTTATCATAGCCCTTAATCAGTATTGTAGCCATTTTATTAAAAGAAAACAGCCCCCACATGATTTAAAAGTGGAAGAAAAGGGCTGCTCTTAAAAGAAGGAGAAGGGTAAAAAACAATTTGAAATAGCAGGGTTTTTTGACAAAGATGGAGGGTGGGGAGAACACATCCATTTTGTTCAGAGTTCTGACTCCATTTGGGGAATAGGAGCAGGTGAAATTTTTCTTATCACCACAAAGTACAGCTTAGTATCTTGCATGATTTTAGGATATTTGCTGAGCTTGGTAGTGAGAAGGGCCTCAGTCAAGGTTATGACTTCTGCCCCCAACCAATGGGCCTAAGTAGGTTTCAGCAAAGCTGACAAACCTGCAGTCCATGCCCAGGTTTTCCTGTCCTATCCATGCCCTCAGTGAGCTCTTTTCTTGATCTAGAAGCACCTCTTTGTATTGGAAGTCACTCCTCATGGGAGACAATCTTCGTGCAACCTGAATTCAGAAGAGCCTGGCTTTGCATCAAAGTTCTGACATTTGTAACCTGTGTAATCATGGTCAATTAACTCCCTGTCTCTAAACCTTAGTTTGCTCTTTTGCAAAACGGGGATTAAGCATGTACTATCTGGCTTTCTGCCTGTTGTAACAAGAAAATAAATTATAAACTTAAAAAAAAAAGACTCTCCTTCTCCCTGTTTCTCCCTCCCTCTCCCTTCCTCATCCTCTCTCTTTCTCTTTTCCTCCCCTTCTCCCTTCTCCCTCTCTCCCTTCTCTCCTTCTCCCCTTCTCCCTCCTCCTCTCTTTCTCCCCCTCTCCTTCCCCCTCTCACTTTCTCTCTCCCTTCCCTCCCCCCTCCCTGTCTCCCTTCCCCCTCCCTCTCTTTGTCTTCCTTCCCCTCCTTTTTCCCTCCCTCCCCTCTACCTCCCTCTTTTCCACTCCTCCCTCTTCTTCTCATACTCTCTCTCCCTCCCTCCCTCCCTTTCTCCATCCCTCCCTCTCTCCCTCCCTCCCTCTCTCTCTCCCTCCCTCTCCCTCTCCCTCCCTTTCCCTCTCCCTCTCCCTCTCTCTCTTTCTCCCTCTCTCCCTCCCTCCCTCCTCAGTACTTTCACATCTCTGGGAACATAGTAAGTACTAAATAAATGCTTGCTGACTAAACAAGATTAGTTCTTTTACTCTCTTGAGCTACAAGGAATATCCAGCTAACTTTCTAAAGAGTAAAAAGAGAGAATAAATTTTTCTTCTTCACAAATTACTATTTCTCCCACATTTATTCAGTACACTTTTTGATGTTAGCTTTTACCTAACTCAAAGAACTTTCACATTTAATATGAAATAAAGGATTTTTGAGCTCTTATGTGGAAGGCCCTATGTCTTGGTTAGGGAAATACAAATACAAATAAGACAGGGTCCCTGCCCTCAAGGATTATATAGTCTAGAAGGGAAGATCAGCTCTATACAAATTAAAAGTTATTATACTGTAAAAATCATGGAATCTCAGATGTGGAACAGATCTCTGGCCATTTTCTCCATCCCATAACAGAACAAGGGTTATCTCCATAATTTTGCTGTAGTAGTAGCCTACTATTCAGATAAGTTTTGGTAGAATAACTTGACCATATAGAAATACACTATGAATGTTATTGTTCAATTGTGTCCAGGTCTTTGTGATTCTATATGGAGTTTTCTTGGCAAAGATACTAAAGTGGTTTGCTATTTCCTTCTCCAGTGAATTAAGGGAAACAGGGGTTAAGTGATTTGCTCAGAGTAAGACAGTTAATGAATATCTGAGACTGGATTTTTAGACTCCAGACCCAATGAGGGTGATCATAATAATCATTTAAAAATTACTATGATAGGGGCAGCTAGGTGGCTCAGTGGATAGAGCACCAGCCTTGAATTCAGGAGGACCTGAGTTCAAATCTGGTCTCAGACACTTAACACTTCCTAACTGTGTGACCCTGGGCAAGTCACTTAACCCCAGCCTCAGGGGGAAAAAATTATTATGATAATATTAGGTATCATGGTACAATGAAATAAGGATAGTCTTAGATTCAGGAAAACCTGGACTCTGGGCCTGTCTCTGAGACATATTAGTTGTATGATTAAAATTCCATTTTCTATAGGAAGCTTTTCAAAATACTTCTTAAGCCTAGTTCTTTCTTTTCCTTAATTATTTTGCTTTTGTCCTTATACATAGCTTGTTCACATATATTTGTTTGGTTGCCCCCCCCATTAGCTTGCAAATTCCTTCAGACTAAGAATTACCTTTTTTCCTCCAGTGCTCTTTTAAATACATGATATATTAATAAATGTTATTAATATATATTAAATATATAATATAAATTAAATATATTAATAAATATTAATAAATGTTTCTTGACTATGGACAAGTCATTTAACTACTTAATGCCCAGAGACAAATCTATTAGGCTTTATGTTACAGATTGGCTGTTGATTTATATTGGTGCAAGAATTTTCTACCCTGGAAATTCCATATTGATAAAATAACAACTGGACCATCTTCATCATCATCATCTCAAACAATATGGTCCTTTAATTTTTTAAATGAACCTCACAAATATGATCTCTCCTAAGCTTTACAGCAGCCCTCTAGAATAGGTACATGATTTTATAAAAGAAAGTTGAAATTAAGATTCAGCAAAGTTAAATTACTTTCCTATGGTAATGTAGATGATTAGTGACCATAGTGAGATCTTCACTGAGTTCCTCCAGACTCTCTCTGATATATTCCATTACTTCCCAAGAAAACATACAGTGTTCCACTTTTAGAAAGCTTTATTTGATAAGAAGTTTTTTCATTTCATTACTCATTATTCATTTCATTATTCATTTCAAACCCTAGATCTGCTTTTACGCCTTCTACCCATTACATTTAGTTCTATCCTCTGTGGCCAAAAGATCGAGGATATTCCTTAGTGTCATATTCTTTCAGATTCTTGAAGGCATCTATCAATTCTCTTCTGTCTTCTCTTCTATATATACTATCCCCAGTTATTTCACTTGATTATCATATGGAATACTCGAGTCCTGTCATCATCATGTTTACTCTCCTTAATGCTATCAATGTTCTTCCTAAGATAGTATTCTTAGATCTGAACATCTGAGATGTTGTCTGATCAGGAAAGAATATAGCACTCCCTTCTTTAAATTGTGATCATAGATTCTCATGATCATTATATATTTTACTCTTCACTATATAGTGCTTTGTACAATTAGATTCCAGTTAATGAATAATGAATAATGAATCCTCCAGAATTGGTAGCATGTATTTGAATCAATCCTATTCAAAATTATAATTGTACAAATTATTATAACTGGCATCAGCTCAATGGAAATATGTAGTGTGCATTTGAATAATGCTACCATTTCTGTGGATTCATTGTTTATACTGACTGAAATCTAGCTTTAGTTTTCATTGAATGCCAAAAACCGCAAAAAAAAAAAAAATGGCATATTCAAATAGTGTTAGAGTAATTTGCTTTCATTCACATTTAAGTAGTATCTTCTGGTTTACAGAGCAAATTTTATTCATGATGTAATTTCATCCTTATGATAACCTTATTAAGGTGGTAAGACAAGATTATTCCTCTCCCTTTTACAAAACTGAAGTTCAGAGAAATAAAATAAATGCCAATTGAGTTACTAATGAAGTAAGATTAGAACCCTGATTTCCTGAATTTCAATCTTGTTTTAAATTCACAATTCTTTGAATTTATGTGTGCCCAGCCAATAGTCCTATATGGCTTGACAGAGGTCAGGTCAACCCAGGAAGTTGGAAGCCTGGTGTATAATCAGTCTAGTCATATCATGTTTAACTATCTTTACTTCCCAATCTGTAATGTAGGGGTACTTTTGTATCATTGTGCCATTCTGCACACCTTAAAATGACTGTATATAAAAGTCATATATTTGCCTCTAAAGCATATTCATGAACACTCCCTTATTTATGCTTACAACATTTGGGGAGATATTTTACTCATTTTATAAATAAGAAAATTAAGGCACTGAGAAATTGACTTTTTTGGTTTCTTTCACTTAAGCATTTATTAAGTGCCTATTTTTGTCTTTGCTTTATCTAGTCAATAAAAACACTTTCATGTACAAAAAGGGGAGAGAGAAAAGGGGAGGGAGAGAAAAGACAAAAGAAAATAGAAATAGAAGTAGAGAATCTATGAAAAAATACAACATATCTCAAGAAGGCAGATAAATATTGTGGTAAGCCAAAAAATATATTTTGCTTGGTTAAAATAAAAAGGTATCTATGTCAGTGGTTACTTTTCAAAGCCAAGTTTTCCATATTTCCAACTTCATCAATATTGTTTTATTTCTACTATCTCTTTAAGTGATATGCCATCATTATTCCTCAAAGATAATCTCACTGTTTTGGATTTCATCTTTTTGCTGATTGTCTATCATAAAATATTACACATTATTGATGCCCAGACATCACCATTCCTTGCACACTTTTAAGAACTATTGGAGGATAGAGAATAACAGAATATTCAGGAGAATATCCTGCATATGTCTCTATGTCACTAAGCAAAGCAGCTAGATCTCTGTAATGACACTGTTTCCATTGATTCTTAACTTCTGGGACTTTGACTAAAGATTGTGCACCTGCCTATTAGAAATGACACTGTTGCTGATACTGATACTATTACTGATACTTTAATTCACAAGCTCTCCTCCATTGAATTTATGACCATAGATTCCTATAATCTTCTGTTTCCTCCCCCAAACCCACTATTTTTTATATGTCTGGAATATGCCCAGCTTAATACTTATTCTGCATACCAAATAACACAGTGCAAGGCACAAACTAGGGGTCCAATAAATATTTGTTGATTTACTGATTGCTACTCTGTGTATTTCATTCCTTTTCTCATTTGGCTTGAGTATTTATAATATTGCATTGAAAATTCTCTCCAATGACTCTTTGAGACATAGAGGTGACCTGAATCTTCAAAGAATAAGTGAGTGGAGCCCAATCTATGGTAAATTCCACTTATTTGGAAAGGCTTTGAGTAATAGTCAAGTGATAGCTACAGATTTATTGTCTGAGAACCAGTCTTTCAAAGTTTGGAGTGACTTATTGATAATTTAGCTGATGGGTGTTCATTTTCAGCTTTAGTAAATTTTGAGTCATCTGTTCAGTTTAAATGTGTGGCGATCTATATCAGTAAGGAGAAGCCATATTTACAACATTACAAATATATAGAACCATAGATTTAGAAGACACAATGCACCCAAGGGTACTCTCATTTGCCTCCTTATTTAACAGCTGAGGAAAAAAGAGGCCCCAGAAAAATTGTAACTTGGTATATATATACATGGAACAAACAAAAGGAAAAACAAATTATCTATATATTATTCTTTCTGACAATCTGAGATTCTGCATTTTCCGTCTGTTTACAGTGAATGATGCTCTCACTAAGACGCAGAAGTCATTTAACACATTCCATTCTCTTCATATGTCCAGCCTAGCAAGGCTGAGTTGCAAAGCCAAGCAAATCAATAGTAATCATAGAATGCTTGGAAAAAAAACAGCCTCCTCTGTAATCTAGGGGCAACTCAGTTAATGTCACCACTCAAACCAAGGCCTGATTATTTGTTTTTATTTGCTACGTGTGTATGATTTTAGCTTCATTATTATTATTATTAATTTTTGGTTGTAGGCATTTTTGAAAAAAAATTTTTTCTGTTTTTTTCTCATCACATTCTTAATTAAGATTTATCTTGCTCAATGATTGTCTTCCTTCCTATCTTGCAGAGGGTAGGATCATCATTCCCTCAGTCAGCATTGAGTTTCTTTACACAGAGAGCTTCATTAGGGTAGGATCATTATTCTCTCAGTCACCCCTAAGTACCTACAGACAGAGAATTCCATAAGATGCCCCCCAAACTTCTGTTTTTGAATGTCAGTCTTCCCATCTGCCTGTGGTTCTAATTCTATTTTCAAATATTGTTGCCACATCTATTTAAAATCAGAGATCATATACCTTTTGACAGTATAAATTTTAGACCTTAAATAATTATGAATTGCAAAAAGAGACAAACCAGGACATGAGATGCTTTGTAATGTAAGAGTGCAGATAGAAAAAAAAAAGTTTTTTTTTTTAACTAAGTTTATCGAGCTACTAGCTAATTAATT